>NC_023165.2:24185985-24487837 GCF_000231095.2 Oryza brachyantha
AGTGGATTAGGGACAAGTTAAATGCTAGAGGGGCTAAGCCTATTGATTTTGTCCAGCCAGCCTCTCAAGCATCCAATCCCTCCATAGCAGGTGAGCTTTGATATACACATCCTAACTTTGTCAGAGATATGCCACTTCTCTCAAAAGTAGTAGTTAGGACAAACTGCACGGCACTCCATTAGTTTTGTGTTACATTGCAGTTCACATTCAACCAGTGGCGATTGCACAGAAAGTTAGAGACTAGAACAACAACTCCAACCATTTTCTTATAATCCATGTGATAACTCAAAAGTTTTTTTTTGCAAGAAATGTTTTACTTAAACCTGACCCAACTTAGCTTCTCGTTTCTTTTATGAATCTTCTGAACGTGCTTTAAGCTGCTCTCCTGTGTTACACAGTTCATTGCAGGAATCCACAAACTGAGTATTTTCTGCAGCTTCTAGATCTCCCGTATCTGCTGGACTCATCGAATTCTTATGGTATGTCTGATAAATGCTTATGGCTATATTTAACTGGACTTCATAAGCGCGGAGCCTAGAACTGGTAAAACATTTCCTATGTATGGTCTATGGACTATGGTTGGTTCAGCAAATCAGCAGGGTCTGAGGTAGTTAAAAACCAATGCATTTCTAATCATACAATCAATACTTTGACTTATCCTTGCTCAAATTGATTCCGTTACTGATTTCACATTAGTTATACTTAGCGAAAATATGGTATATAACACCCCAGATCTTCCTTTAGATATATCCTTAGTGGTAGTTTCTGAGTATTCAACCTTTTGGCGACAGGGGTCGATAGGAATGAGCCAAGCTCCTCCCAGACAGGACCACCACTTGATAATGACGACATAGAACTCCCTGACGATGAAGATGATGCGGCGGTCGATGATGACTGAAGAACTTAATGCCTGAAGTATATTGCATTACCTCCCTGTACCCGTAGCATTACCTCGGTAGAGAAATGGCTAGGTATCTTGACATGACGAACTGACGTGTAGACTGACAATTTACACTGCCTCTGTGCAGAAGAATGTTGAGATGAATCATTGGTGCTGCTTTTCATGAGATTTTTTTTTCCCGCCTTTTGTTTTTACATGGACACACCTCACATCAACACATGCTACCTTATTGGAAATTCGTAATGAATAAATCTCTAGATGTTTTTGTATAATTCTGTACTCGAGTCTGCTGCCCCAGCTACTTGCCTACATTCATTCTAAATTTTGCAAATTATCATTTAAACTAAGAAACAAACATATCTAAATGAATATCCACGTATAAATCAAATTAAGGTAAATATCCCCGTAGAAACAAGAAGTGCAACAAATTTTATGGATATTATATTCTTTACTCGTATTACCTCTATTTTATATAATCAGATGTTCTAGATCTCCCTAAATTCATATCGATGTCAATGAATCGGGACACGTATAAAACATATTAATTGATCTATGAATAAATCTAGATAAAGCTAAAATGTCTTATAATATGAAATGAATGTTGTAGCAAAACATGGTGCACTTATTTGGACTGGTGGTATTGGTTTAAAAAAATCATGTCAGTACTTGGTACTATTGTGTATGGGCCGTGTTAAGTTGATGAAATGCGTTTCTTTCTAACTAGTTAAATACCCGTGTCTTGCTATGGATTTTATGATGTGTTATCAAATTTTTATTTACTGTCACCACCACTACTCCTTTTTATAGGTGTATAGATACCGCCACCCCAGTACAAAGCTACAACCTTTTTTTTTTTCTCTCTCTCTCAGGAACAAAGGCTAAAGCTGCACATAAAGCCAATATGCAAAAATAAACAAGCATTTTTATTCACCCCGGTGGCAGCGTGGCAGAGATGAAACAATCATTTTCTGTAAAACAAACTGAGGAGCTCCATGGTTAACAAACCGTTTTAACTTGCAGTCATGAGCAACAAAATTCATGGTACTTGCAGTTAAGTGTGGTTTTGGTTACACAGCCACCTACTGCAAAGTCTTTTCACTTATGCTTATATTTATAAGTTAATATTTATTTTTTCAAACTTAATTTAGAGTAGATTTTAAGGGATTTTTAAGCGTTGTTTATTTTTAGCCTTGGCTTTTAGATCTCTAATTATATATATATATATATATATATATATAAAGTTTTATTTACAAATATTTTTTATTTTTAAATACACCGTTTAACGTTTTCGTGAAAAACCAAACAATCACTCTTAGTTTAGTGTAGCTGCTGGTAATGCCAGTTGCATCCAGTCAAGTTCAGGCTTTGCTATTATTACTTGACAGCCAAGAAATTTGATGCCGGATTAGAAAGGAGAAACAGAATGCTGTCTGTCTTATTCATGTATTACATCATAGAATCAAAACTCTAGCGCATACATAGCTACAATGGTATCTTGGCAATTTTACCATGCCAGTTTTTTTCTCCATTCTTCATGTGTATAAGCGTCATATGTAGCAGCAATTAGTTTGTAAAAGCTGCAGGTGAAGTACAGGCTATGGACATATCATGACTACTGTACCAGAAACATATCGAGCAAACTGCTCAAATGCATGCACATAATCCTAATAGGTTAGTCAAGGAAGATGCTCCAGTTCAACAAGCAGCATCGCATCTCAAACAGTAATACCGGGACAGCCAACTATGACTGGAATATAACAACAACAACGTCACCATGACAAGATTTTAATCATGGTAACATATAACGAAATTAAACCACTCCACCACTAATAATACTAAACAGACGTAATATTGTAGCGTAAAGCACCAACATAAGCTACCAAAACTATGTCTCAACAGAGGATGAAACGTGATACACAGCATCCCACCACACTTCAATATAGAAAATGGAGTCGAACAAGTCCTGCAGATTGGATAACGAGGCCTTCCCCCACCCAGTTTCTCATATACGGAAACTGCAATGATACTGCTCTTCCTATAAAATGAGTAGAAAATGAGTTTGATATCAGCCCAAAATAGTAGGGTTGAAAAACTATGAAAGCTATAATGACATAGATCTAATTAACCCAAAATAAGAATAGATAATATAGTGTTCAACATCCATGCATCAACCTGAAACCGGTGATGCCAGGTAACAGTGGTGATTTACCTATCGGCTGCTCGTCTTGCCTATAGAACGTTTTCCAGAGAATAGATGCTTTGGTTTTAAAGTTGGGATGACACGATCTGCCTCTCCCCGACGAGCTTCCTTGTTCCTGTTCTTCACGGAGTCCTTAGCTTTCTTAATTGCCTTCTTCTTCTGAGCAGAGTCCCTGAACCCTTCTCCAGGAACAACTTCCTCGGGTGCTCTTGATTTCGACCTAGACCTAGGCCTTGACATTGCTCGCAACTTCTTGGATTGCTGGCCATCTATATCCATATCGTCACCATCAATTCCAGCTCTGCTCAGTGACCTCTCACGCTTGCGACCTCTAGACTGACTGCGGGCTCGGTCCAAAGCTGCAGTAGGATCAAAACCCATGGATGAAAGTTGTCGGCCCATTCTATCAGTTGTGAATTTTCTGTCCTTGTCAAACTTTCTAGGAACAATAGGACTGCTTTCTGCAGTTCTCTTCTTCATTCTATGTTCCTGGATGAGCAATGCCTTCTTCTTTCTAATCTTACCCAAGATTTCACGCTGCTCTTCAGTTAATTCATGGCCATCAATCTGGAAAGCTTCATGTGCAGCTTCCTCTTCAAGGCGAAGACCCTCCTCTCTCTCCAACTCTTCACACCTCTGCAGTATATCTGGATCCAGAAAATCAGCAACATTATGCCCATCCAATATCTCATGCAGAATATCTTCCTTCCATTCATCATTGGCCAACATGTAATGCTTCTTGAGACTGACAGAATGGACCCCAGCACCTCCATTCTCATTCTCTAGGTCCTTCTCTAGTTTTCTTTCCAATTTCTTCTTTTCCTTTGCAGCAGCAGCATTTGCTCGAGCTCTAGAACAGCCTGAGGGATGCAAGGAGGCCTCTCCTTGTCATCACGAGGCTTTGGCATAGCAACATGAAACCTATTTAGGCAGTCATTGATCTTCTTTGATTTCATCTTGATTTCCACCCTTTGATCAAGAAGCCTCTCACATGCAGCATTTTTCACAGCTATCACACCCTCTTCTGTCAAAGTACTCATAGTCAACAAAACACCCTCTTCATTAGGTTCTCCACCATGAGCTATGGTCTTCGTAGCCTCTGCCTTCATCTCCATTACCAGCTTCATGTCCTCCTCAGACAGCTTTTCAAGAGGCTGCAAGTCTGTCTTATTGCACACAATGACTAGAGGCTTATTCATAAACAAGGACTTAATACTGTGGAAGAGTGCAGCTTGCTGAGCAATACTGTACCCACAAGACCCAGAGATGTCCAAGAAGAATAGCACAACAGCCCTCAAATGGACAAGAGCAGTGATACTACACATTTCTATGATGTTCCTGTCCTCAAAAGGCCGATCAAGGATTCCTGAAGTGTCAATCACTTGGTAGCGCAAATACTTGTAATCTGCATGACCAACGAACAGGGACTTTGTTGTGAAAGCATAAGGCTGGACATCTACATCTGCTCTTGTGATCTTGTTCATGAAATAGCTCTTCCCAACATTTGGATAGCCACAGATCAACAAAGTCCGGGTGTTTGGGTCTATAGATGGAAGCCTCGCCATGTGCTGCCTGATCTGCTCCAGATATGCCAAACTAGGACTGATCCGCTTAATGACAGTACACATGCGACCTAGTGCAGCAACCTTCAGGCACTTGCACCGGTACAGTGAGTCTCCATATTTGAGTAGCCTCAAGCAGTCCTTGGCTATCTTTGCAATGATATTTCGGGCAGTGTTGATCTGGCCTAAGGCAAGTTTGTAGTGATCTTTATTGTACAGAACATGAAGGAGATCACCATAGAAAGGATGGATGTCATCCAGCCTTGGGAACTCATCAATGACGGTGGAGAGCTTTTCATAGATGTTTGACTGGGTATACTTAACCTTCCGCATATAAAACTGCCGAATGCGGGAGATAGAATATCCCTTGTGGACCACAGTTGGTGTTTGCCTCTGGGTGCGGGACAAGATGATGTCAATGAAATCCTTCCCAGGAGGAACAACGTTGATTCGCTTGAAATTGTATTGCACCATTTTGTTGATATTTCAGATTACTTTCTGTAATAAAAAAAACAATGAAATGAAATCAATACAGGATAACAGGAAAAATTTGCAAAGAATTTCAGAAATAAGATAATTGGAATCCATTGCACTGAAAATAATAGAGAACAAATTTCACAAAGCACCAAACCGTAGTATACACCACTCTGCAACTTAAATCCCCAGGCATAATCCGGTAAATCTTAAAAATATTAGACAAAATGGAACCTCCAATTTATTTGTGCAACTCAAGGCACAAGTAACACAACGTAACAAGATACCACAAACAAAAACAAAAATAAAAATAGATTGCATATAACCCTGAGCACCAGTAACAGCCTACTGAGAGATAATATAGAACTTGTTGCACATATCATAGGCCAACTCTCCCTCTTTGTCTATAGTTCTATACTCCTATAAAAAAAATGGAGTGGTGCTAATGAATCTGCAACCCGCCTGCCACCCGCACTTCATCTTTTTATGGATTGCTCCTGGAACATTCTAATACTACAGTCTTACATACAGGATTTTTATCTGTTAGACTCTACTTATGTGCCTTTTTTAAAATCACCATAACATGGAAAGTCTAAGATATTTGTGTATATATGTAACGAACAAGTTCATCTCACAATTAACATGTGCAAACACTATAAAGTTCTATTGTAACAAAGAATGAATAACATACTTGACACAAAAGGTCATATTGTTTGTTTTGAACCATATAGGGACATGAGTAGTCCATTTTTTAAGCCATTGCAAAACGGTGAGCATTTTGTCAGTAATATGGCAATCAATAGAAGCACACTTTTCCACCACCCGCTTGCATGGACTGTAATCAACACGAGGGACAGATGTTTTCCTGACCAACTAATAACATGATCAACCGAAAACGACCGTGTAAAATTCCGATTAATCCATCAATCGCACGGATATCGGCGATACTAGACGCAGCATACACAACGCGCATGAGCAGAGCAGGTACAACAACGGAGATAAAGGGGCTTTACCTAAGTCTTGAGGCCGCCGCAGCGGCGGCGGCGGAGGGCGGACGGGCGGCCGGACGGGGGGGGGGGGGGGGAGAACCTCGGGGAGGGTTTCTCCCGAGGCTCCGGTACTCTGCTCTTGTATGGGGCACTGGGCTTTCATGGGCCGTAGGGCCCACTAAACCACGGCCCGCGAGTACCCACCCACCCGAACTCACCGAAGGCGGGTTTTTGCCACGATTTTTATAACAAATTTGTCACTAGACTTATCTGTCATAGACTCATGATGGTCCCATATCATAGATTTATGGTGGCAGATCTGTTTTCGTCATTCGTAAGAGATGCGAAAAAAAAAAAAAAGTTAAATTTCTCGGCGGCCGCTCCACCGAGCCGTCACGGAGGAGGAGGGAGACGAGGGATTTTCCCACTCGCCGGAATTCCAAAACCCCAAACCCTCTCCCCATCTCCATCTCCGGTGTGGGGGCGGCAATGGCGGCGGAGGAGGACAGCCCGGGGTATGCGCTGCGCGCGACGCTGGCGGGGCACCGCCGCGCGGTGTCCGCCGTCAAGTTCTCCCCGGACGGCCGCCTCCTCGCGTCGGCGTCCGCCGACAAGCTGCTCCGCGTCTGGAGCACCTCCGACCTCTCCCCCGTCGCGGAGCTCGCGGGGCACGGGGAGGGGGTGTCCGACCTCGCCTTCTCCCCCGACGGCCGCCTCATCGCCTCCGCCTCCGACGACCGCACCGTCCGCATCTGGGACCTCGGCGACGGCGGCGAGCCCCGCCTCATGAAGACGCTGACCGGACACACCAACTACGCCTTCTGCGTCGCCTTCAGCCCCCACGGGAACATGCTCGCCTCGGGCTCCTTTGACGAGACGGTGCGCGTGTGGGAGGTCAGGTCGGGGAGGTGCCTCCGCGTGCTGCCGGCCCACTCCGAGCCCGTCACCGCCGTCGACTTCAACCGCGACGGGGCCATGATTGTGTCCGGGAGCTACGACGGCCTCTGCCGCATATGGGACTCCGCCACCGGCCACTGCATCAAGACTCTCATCGACGACGAGAGCCCGCCGGTGTCCTTCGCCAAGTTCTCGCCCAACGGGAAGTTCGTGCTTGCGGCCACTCTTGATAGCAAGCTGGTGAGTTATTCAAAAATGTTCCCTCAACTTGCAGCACATGTGAAAAATGCATGTGTTATGTGAATATATTCGCTCTATGCTTGATCAGAATGTGAAACTTAAAATTAGTAACAGTCATAGGATTGGAAATTTGGAGTGCTAGACAAATTAATTCGTTGTTGATAGCAGCCGATTGGGTGCTTGCCAGAATGGATTGACTGCAAACTAAGGGCTTGTTGTTTGTCCAGTGAGAAGGCTGCAAATGAAGGCATAATGAGGGTATTTATAGGATCTGTTTTGACTAGTTATGTTATGTCAGCTACTGTTGTCGTGTCGGTGCCGTGTATGACTTGTTGGGGTCAAGACGGTAATTTTTAATTTAAGATTATGTTGTTTTACATTTTCGATCTTTGGGATTATATGCTATATTTGGAATCCCTTGAGATGCCAACATTTTGACCTGAGCTTAATTAGAGATTACATGGGCAGTGTCGTTGAAGTTTGGGGTTGATAGCAGTATGGTATTGGCTGATTTTCAAAGTGGGCATATTGTAAAAGAAGACCTTAGTGCTTACAGTGGGCTCCTTTGTTGGAGCTTACTTTGTGGAGTTTAAGATGATACTTATGATCTTATAATGCCTTTTTGTCATAGCCATTATGCCTTCTAATATCAGTCATATATTGATGGCCGATAATTAAATCCTTTATGTTATGTGTAGCCTTGGAGCCATATGATGCTTTTTTGGGATCCCTTGAGGTGCCATCGAGGTGATCTGATCTTAAGATCATGGTACCATGTCCATGTTGAATCACTACATCCTAGCTCTTCGAAAAAGTTGGGTATATGGAAATAGATCTCTACATCGTAGTTCTTGGAAAAAGTTGGCTATATGGAGATGAAACGTCCTTGTAGCCTTGTAATGCTACAAGAGCATCTTTTAGGGAGGTAGGATGAAATCAATAGTATTCGACAACATCACTGCCACAACATGCACACATGATCTTGCAGTTGTGTAGATGTGTGCCATCTCTATGTTGTTGTAGTACTTGCAATGCTTACAAATGATGCTGCTTTAGTAGACTGGTGTGTTGTCAAAGAAAATTTGACTTTCAAGTAGTTTGAAACTGCATTGTTTTGTAGTGTTGTCTGGAATCTTGAGGTAGTGCCAGTGAGCCTGGAAACCTAGAAATGGCAGTAGTGACTAGCCGCAGGTGCAATTTGGGTTTCCTCATGATGTACTTGAGCCAGTGGTTTGGTATTGACCTCTTACCATGATCTTAACATGGCTAGAATGCATTCAATATGTAATACACAAATTATATATGATGCTTATTTGTATCTAACTAATATCTTTCTCTGTGCTGAAATATTGTAAAAGACAATTATAAATGCTTGCTTGGTGCATTCTCAAATTCTGACAGTTATACAGGTACTTTTAAAATTAACCATATTGCCATCTTACAGACACGGTGAATTGCAACTATTGTTATTCTTACATATCATTTTGTTTATATTCTGAAATGTAGTTATTTCTTAAAATATAATGTTAAACATCTTCCTGCATGAAAGAGGAAACTTCATGCAGCTGTTTTTTCTTTTCTAGTGCTTATTCGAGAACCTCCCCTGAGGATCCTGTCCCTGCTTTGACAATGGTTGAAGCAACTTATCAGTTATCAAACTGGACCGATCCTCTTGTATCATCTGTGTCTGAATCCCCACTTGGTTTTTTTAATTTGTTAAGTGATTTACAGTATACTAGGCCCTTCCAGTAATCTGAGCAACCTCCAGTAATAACAGAGACAATCCTGACCATCTGATAATATCCACAGTTTCTAGAGTCAATTCTTAGTACCATTCCTCAAGAAACTGGAGCCAACTATCAGCAAGGGTACTACACCCATATCCTAAACAGTAATTTCTGCAAATTGTGGCGAAGGAAATAAACTAAAATAAGTTCTCATGTTTAACATTGTCTCAAGAGGCTAAATTGTAGTGTCATTTAGCAGAGCGCATTGCTCTTAGGCCTTGCTGTGTACATGTATATACTCTTGCTGCTTAACTCAGTAGAGTCCTTTGTGTACAACTGAAATATTATACAGTGATTACGTGACACCAATCCCAACATTACTAAACCATTTTATGTGCAACTAAATAGATTTATGTAATGCATCGATACTTTAGCATTAGCTGCTGCCTGCTGGAAGTCTTTTACCTGACGTATCAATATTGAATTTGTGATGCTTGTTCAGGTGTCTGCAGCCTACTTAGATGTACTTTGTCTCACAAGAGCATTTCTAACATAATGTTTATTTATGCAGAGGCTCTGGAATTTTTCAGCTGGGAAATTTCTCAAGACATACACTGGCCATGTGAACACAAAATACTGCATTCCAGCAGCATTTTCAATCACCAATGGCAAGTATATTGTCAGTGGCTCAGAGGATAAGTGTGTCTACATATGGGATCTTCAAACAAGAAAGATTTTGCAGAAATTGGAAGGTCATACAGACACAGTCATCGCCGTGTCATGCCACCCCAATGAAAACATGATTGCATCAGGAGGACTTGACAGCGATAAGACAGTGAAAGTATGGGCCCAAAAGGAAGAAGATCAAATGGAAATCTAAGTGAGTTCTTATTGTCCTGGTTGTCATGTAACCTGACTGATGATGGTTGAAAGCTACTTAGCTTCCGGACTAATTATAGATTGGTGCGGTGGGGAATGTTATTGGATGTTGCTTTATCAGCTTCACTCCTGGCTTCCTGGGTTGTGTTCTGGTCTTCTGGAGAACTATTAATGGGATGGTTGTAACAAAGCCTGGGATAAAGAATTCTTAAACTCGATCTACTCCCTTTTCTAGGTTATCTGACTCTATGTGATGTTACTATGCTTATGGAAGTGTAAAATAAATTGTTCATAGGAGTAGGGTGTTGCTTGTTGGGTACCTGGTCTTTTTAGTTGGGCTTACATATGATCTATGCTACCATTGGCCCCTTCTATTTTTCCTGCATGTTGGCTACTTCATTTTCATTCATGCACGATAAGATTTACAGTTGTTTGACTTAGCATTGGCAATTGAGACGAATCATTTCTCTGAATAATGGAGCTCACCCTAAAATAAATAAAAGAACAAAGGATCATCTGCTGGGAATCTGGGATTGGGCATAGCTGAGCACTTTCTGTGCAATAGATGCGCAATGTTTTCCAAATACATGAATTTATATTTATTTAACCTGCCTTGGGCTACTTGTTTGGTGAATAATCAGATTTTCCTCATTCCTGGCAGGTTGAAGGACTCATACATTGAGCTTACCATCTCACCATGTTCAACCATCACTTAACCCTGAGACAAAAGCAACTTCGTCCACTTTCTATAATGGTAGTAAAATGACAGCACGAAAATGTGCTTTCTTGCTACTGCTAACTTGACAAAGTATCATGCTGTGTCTGCCTTGCCGGCTTGCGGATTAGCAGTCTCATGAATTCAGATCAATTGTGTATGGTTGTTCCTGAACACAAACAGTGTTCTTTTTTTGGGTACCATTTCATTGGGCACCTAGGAATGAATGACTCGTCCCCATTATTTTTGAGACAGTGAAGCATGGATTGGCCTTATTATTGACAGCAACTAGATGATGGTCCATAGGGAAGGGGGCATGGGGCCTTTCAGATAACTAGATAAGATGTGGTCTGTCCATCTCCCTCCAGCAAAAGCTGTCCTTTCTACTGCAATTTCTGCCCCTTCAAAAAAAATTATGGAAAGCTATTGGTCACCTTCATATCACTTTCATCTTGCCTTTGTCTTGCCATCATCTTTCATTTGGTCCCTTTTTTTCTATGGAGGTGTTTCCCTTGGTCCCTTGTGACATTATTGGCTTGTGTGATGTGCTCGTCCCCCGAGTAAATTACAACGTGGAAAACGTTGTCGAGCATGGTGATAGAATTGGCCTCAGGAAGTTGAGATTGATTTTTTTTCTCAATAATCTGCTTCTCCTGGCTTTCAGGTCACGTGTAATACTCCCTCCGTTTCATGATGTAAGATGTTTTACTTTTTTACTTGTAATATTTGACTATTTGTCTTATTAAAAAATTATGAAAATATTATTTCTTTTGCTTGTGACTCACTTTATTATCAAAAGAACTTTAAACCTGACTTGTAATTTTTTATATTTATACTAAATTTTTAAATAAAACGAATGGTTAAACGTTACAACAAGAAAATCAAACATCTTACGTTCAACTACTACTAGAAACCAAAGAATACGGGACTAATTCTATACCGAGTTACTAACACTCGCTCAATATCCATTATTATACATCGAGGTCTCTCTCTAGCCAACTTTGTTAGATTATTCCCTTGTTGATTGACATTTCTGTAGAACTAATCATGGGTCCTTTGTGCTGCTGTGTTGTTATGCTAGCTACTGTCTGCATGTGATTCATTGTCGACATGTCATTCTTGTAGATCAGGGATCCGGTGCTGAGGCACTCTTGGTTTCGTCGTGATGCTAATTGCTGGCGCTAATTGCTTTCAAGACCTTTTAAGCATATACTTTTTGTTGTTGCAAGCAACGGGGATTGTCATTGCTTAGCTAACCATGCATGTGCTGCATACAAAACTAATGGAGTAATCAACAATGTCGATCCGTTTTACTTAAAAGACCGCTCACAAGTTGTCTGTCACCATGTGCCACAATGACATGAACTCGTGCACGTCCATTGGATGGTTTTTTTTAATCGTGTCTCCCCGTTTATTTGATCTGTCACATCTCTCAGGTTTTTAAAAGGGAAGAATCCAGGCTCCAGCTTAAATATTTCAGCCTTTCGGAGATCTAGTGTGTTTTTCTTTTCAAATATAAGAAAAAAGCACGTCTTTCATATCAAAGATAATAGAATATTGTAGATATTAAACTGGTGTATTTCACGAAAATCTGCATTGTGGACAATTTTCTTTCACAAGTAGTTTTGCTATTTGTCTGTCACCAATTTATTTTTCTTACCTTTTTTTATTAAAAAAATATATCCAAAACGGGTATACACAGCCAATTTTCTTAGTTGTTAGTTAAGTAAACTTGCATAATGATTAATTAAATTTGTGCAATCTAAAAACCTATAACTCGACTCTAGTATAAATTAAGTGACTTGGTTTTCTCTGTTAAAATCTATTGTTTCATATTAGTAACATCTACAGTAAAGTTATAACATTATTTGTTTCATCCTAACAAAAGGTAGATTGATACCTAAGTTTTAATCAACAGAAGTGAACTATAGAAAAAAAAAATACCAGTCACTTGACAAAGGATCTCCCTTTATTCCCAAAAGCTTAGTCATATGCATGGGAATCGGATGGCATTACGTATATTTATTTAATGATATCAAAAAGGACAGTTCCAATGCAAGTAAGTTGCTTAAAGCATCTCTAATGCTTCAGTTCATGTCCTGCTTTGCATTTTGCAACTTGGGCTCTTGCATTGAGGGCATATCCATGAGATATGCCGCTGGTGTTCAAGAAAAAAATAACAGAGAGAGTTGCCACTATTTGCTACTAGTATTGCTTCTGAAGAAACCGAACAGACAACATCTGTATCTGTTTCAGAGGAAAGGTATACTCATGGCATATTCAGGGCTCATGGCATTTGATCATGAACAGAACAGTGTAGTTGGCCTTAACATTTTGGATCCTGTACAGCTCTTCATTGTTAATTTTCTACTCACTCCGTTTCGTAATATAAGATGTTTGACTTTTTTCTTGTAATGTTTGACCATTTGTGTTATTCAAAAAATTATGAAAATATCATTTATTTTGCTTGGAAAAGTATAGAAACTCACTTTATTATTAAAAGAACTTTAAACATAACTTGTCATTTTTATATATATACTAAATTTTTAAATAAAATAAATAATCAAATATTACAATCAAATAAATCAAACATCTTATATTATAAAACGGACGGAGTGCTACTGTATATCAGAACGTGGTGTGCTAGCAAGGAGCAATCTCTGAGCCCCAGATGGGCTGATCCGCTGATGCGTAGAGCTCAGGCTACCATCCACTGTGCACACGGCACAGCATCATTTAGCATTATAATATTATCCTCTAGTGGCAAGCTATCGCCTATCAGATGTGAACTGCACTGTTTTTTGCCTTTACCTGCACGATACCTATTGCCATCCTCCAGCTAGACTGACCAGTATTGCATTGGTAATGTCACTCAATTAGTGCAAATTGCCATGTTAATTTTATTATGAGTCTGATATTATTTACACAGCTTAATATTGGGAAGGCGTTTTCATGGCGGTGACCTATTGTTAGGGTTCCTTTTAAACGCAAGACTAAAAATAAATATAAGAATAAGAAAAACACATGGTTTTAATGGGTTGTACTCCCTCCGTCCCACAGTAAACTAACTCTTCAGTTCCTGTTTCTAGCGTTTGACCATTCGTCTTATTTAAAATTTTTTAAGAAATTGAAAAAAAATTAGTCACATGTTAAGTCCAATTCATGATTTACTATCTAATAAAACAAAAATATTAATCATAAATTTTTTTGATAAGATGAAGAGTTAAACGTTATAGGTAAAAAGTGAAAATTTGGTTTATTTTAGGATGGAAGGAGTAAGTTCAAATAGAGAACTATAAAGCATAGAAAAATGTATAATTGATCATTTAAATACACATTATGAATCGAATGAGAGAGATTAGACTCACTAAAATTTGCAATAGGTTTGAGCTCTTACAAACGTTTATGCAAAAGCTCTATAGGATTGTCCATTTAGAAACCTCAAAGGAAAGGATATGATTCTCGTTTTACATTTTTTCTTTTTCAATGGATTGAAATACTCATATTTTCTATGTTTTTCTTACATATCAAAAGGGCATTAATGGTTCAAAAGTGAAGCCCGAGAAAATAAAGCAACAAGAACCCTCTAATTATTTCTAAAAATCAAACTTCGTGGTGGCTTGCAAGTACTAGCGCCCGAAGAAACAACCCGCAAAAACTTCTGGTCGCCAGTTAGGCCCTCTTTGATCTGTAGTAAAATATAGAAAAATTGGAGGATTTTAATCCAATTGAAAAAATTCAAAGAAGAAGTTTGAAATAAAGAATTGAATTATACCATTTTCTTTAAAATTTCCTATGGAATGGTCAATCATATAGATATGTTTGGAGGAAAATAAGCATAAGGTTGTAGCTCAAGTTTTCTTCCTCTTGTAACTACAAATTCATGTGTTTCTCATATATATCCATGAAAATATAGTTCTAAAACTTTTTATGCATTTTTAATTATTTCAGAAATTTAATGGATATTGCATTCTATTTTTATGTTTTTCTGATCATGATATAGTTTTGCACATACTATGAGCATGCTATTGGGCTAGGCCTCGCTACGAATCAATTCAGTAGTGGGACATTTGTGAAAGCTATAGAATTCTAGGAAACCAAAAGGGTAAATACGTTTACCAATTACACCCTCATCTCAGAAAAATCAACTTTTTTTACTACAAATATGGATGAACATATGTCCATATTCAAAGTCAAGAGTTTATTCTTTTTTGGACAAGAAGAGAATTTTGAACGTGCATAAAAATATCTATGCGTGGATTAACTTCAATCCATGAAGTCTAGACATAGATCATCACTGCATTCACTGCCACTGACTTTTGAGCCCTTGTCGTCCTCTAGGCTTACTACATCCTGTCCTATAATTCTTGTTGTCTTCAATAAGTATGTACTCAAAATTTTAAAACTTTAATTATTAATAATTTTAAATATTAAGTTTGAAAACATTAGGACAATGTATAGATGTGTCATAAATAGTACTTTAATAAAATTAAACACTTATTTGGGGGGTGTGTGTGTGTGTATATATATAGGAGAATTATAATCCAATATAAATTTTGAAAACTGTGTCATTGTTCAAAATAACAAAAAATAGTATCAAACTAGAAAAGGCACATTTTAATTGTAATTGCAGAGGATCTATTCCGTTACCTCTAAGGGCATTTTTTTTCATGAACAACTGAATGTTGTTTTTTTTTTCTCATATACACACACAGAGAAAGTTTAGTAAAATTTGCACCATTTAGAAAACCGAGAAAATGAAATGGTTTGTTTGTATGCCGTTGGGAAATTGGAGATCCATGCAAAATTTTTCCACGTGTTACAGTGTCATATATATGTGCACGTATCCTAGATGCTAGGTTCTTTTCTCATCGTCTATTTTGGATTATTATGTTTGTGCTTCCCAAACTTCTATATGGTGTGCTGTGTGTAAACTTTCTATATAAAAATTTTCAAGTGATCTCTTTAAAATAAATATATATTAGTTAATTCAATCATTTATACTTTTAAACATGTATAATAAAATCAGATAATCGGAAAAGACTAATATATTGACGTGCAAATTTTTTATACGTTCGAGGAAAAGATAATCGGAAAGAAAAAAAAAAGATTCATCGAGGGACAGCCGGACAGGTAAACAACCCGCGCATTTAACCCATCACGATCCATGACGCATCCCTCATTCACTCCGTTACATACATCATTGGCCTGGCCCCGGCGGCACATTGATTGTTCTTTGGCTGCTTGTTTAGATGGGGCTAAACTTTTTAGCCCATGTCACATCGAATGTTTAGACACTAATTTAAAGTATTAAACATAGACTAATAAAAAAACTAATTTCATAAATGAGTGCTAATCCGCTAGACGAATTTTTAAAGCCTAATTAATTCATAATTAGAGCATGTTTACTGTAGCATTACATAGGCTAATCATGGATTAATTAGGCTCATTAGATTTGTCTCACAAATTAATCTAAAATTATGCATGAGTTTTATTTATAGACTATATTTACTATTTATAATAAACGTATAAACATTCGATAGGACAAGGGTAAGTCCCAGGTCCCAAACACCATAGTCAGAGGATACCAAGCTATCATCATCATCAGCAGCAGCAGCAGCAGCAGCTACAGTGACCCAATCCGTCGTCGTGACGCAGCCGGCCTGTTCCATCACAGGGCACAGCGCGGAGAAAAACCGGCCTGCCGTCCAAACTATTGAGCAGTACCCGCGACAGGTCAGGTCCATGTATAGCTGACTCACAGCTCGATCAAGCTTCGGTTTTGCAAATCACAACTCGTTCCTCTTGTTAGGCAGCTACACTCTCTCCATTTCGCTCTTCGATTCTGGCACATATGGGCATGTACGTAATTCCGATCCCTGTGTGTTGTCGATTGGTTCTATAGCCAGTACGTGCATGTGTGGCGTATATGACCGTATATTTTATTTTTTTGTTACATGCATATTCATGATTAAAACTTTTAGTAATTACCGGGAGTTCTGATCGAGGCTCTCGACTGGATAGATAGGGCTGATAGAGGTTCCAATGGTTCCAATCAAAAGTTCTGATTTGGTCTTCCGAGAGTTTTTCTAAATGTTATGTTGATCAGACGTTCTAATTTTAAATATGTAGGTTACAACTAATTTTTAATGCGTATGAGTATCTAACTCCTCCTTACCACATTTTTAAGGATTGACTGTCACATCTTTTAGAGTTATTCCCATCGGTTTTTTTAGAGTTTCCACAGCTTCTCCGTCTTGTATCTAGAACTATTTTGTGCATGTGAGTTGGAGAGGGATTTAGAGAGCTCGTAATAGTATAATTGATTGAGCACTTGAAGATCAACCTTAAGGCTACGTCTTGGAGCTTATGCTTAGAGCCAACCCTCCTAGTCAACTAGCCGTTATCCACGAGCATCCCATAATTGTGGATGGTTCAGTAGAGTCTATACAATTTTCCCTCAACCCCGCTAGGACAAGATATAAATTTAGTAGAAACTAAGCTCGATCTCGAAGGCTGCTAGGTAGAGCAAACTTTATCAGAGGTAGTAGCTCGTTGTCATTATGTGGATATTAGTAATTGCTTAGTAACAGAGCTTTGTCTTAGTGGTTGCTTGAAGGCCTAGTCTTCTTCCACAGCGCAAACTTTGTGAGGCTTAGGATCAAGTGAAATCCAACTCATATCCTTGGGTTCTCTCAATAGAGAGTAGGATGAACTTAGGTGAAAAATCGTATCTCCCACACACTCTCTCTTGCATTATCTTTGTGGTTTACTTGCTTGATACGTCTTCCTGCTTGTACCATATTGTTTACTTGTCTTAGCTATTTCTTGGTATGTGTGTGCGAGTTTTCCTGGTTACATCCCTTGCAAAGGACCCAACCTAGGGATTGGAAGTTCCGATCAGCCTCATCTATGAGATAAAAAGGCTGATGAGCGATCAGCCTCATATGCAAAATAGGATGATCGTTCTGATCGAAAGCTTTGGTAAATAATTTGATTCCACTGCTAAGTTGTCCTAAGGAACATTTATTCACCCCCTCTAGACAACTCGATGGTCTTTTCATGGGCTTCTATATTTATCTACGACAAGTGATTTTAACTAAAATTTTAAGTGTCATTGAACAAGGTATTCCCGCATATACGCTAATATGGTATTAAAGGGTATATATCATACCTACAGCTTTGACATTAAGGATCTTAGGTAATTAAAATTCTAGAAATTCCCATAATTATAATTGCAGCATAAGTCAATTTTAAATGAATTAGCACTACCCATATATTCTCTCATTGTTAAGATGTTTTGGATTTGTTCTAAGTCAAACGTATTCAAATTGAACCAAATTTATAATAATATAGCAGCATTTTTAACACAAAATAAAAATTCTATAAATATTCCAATGATAGATTTAATAAAACTAATTTTGCATTGTAAATGTTGTTTTCCTCTAAGCTTGGCCAAGCTTTAAAAAATGATTTAGGATAAAAGAAAAACATTTTCTAATGTTGAACAAAGAAAGTGCTCTTTTTTATTTATATTATAAGATTTTCTAATCATACTTAGATCCATCAATGTTTTCTATACGAGCTCAAATATATTAGTATCCATACAAAAAAGAAGTAAAAAAGGAACTTGGAGTAGGAGATAATTTTAATCCTCCCGCGACTAGCTGGATCTTAATTTGGAGCTACTCTTGTTAAACTTGATCGTTTCCATACGATGATCACGCCTGAATCTCACCTAGAAGCTTGCAGGGTAAAATTGTGGTACAGATCGTACTGGCGAATCATCTAGAGAGATTTATCATATCAACTCTCGCATCACGTCTCGTGTTATTATTATATTTAAATGCATATAGTTCTGAAGGGGCTCTCACAATTAATCTACGCGTACTCAAGATGCTGTGGAAGAGTCTGCCCAAACTATCTCCATCCCCGGTATAGCAAACTTAATCGAGGGTTAAAGAGCATCTCCAACAGCTCATCTATCCCATCATCTATCCTAAAAATAGAGGATGGAGACTATAAATTGATCTCCAACAGAACTAGGGTTGGGCAATCGGTTAGTGCGGTTTATTCGGTTCGATCTATTTGGTTTTTTTAATATTTTGGTTTTTGAATATTGAAAACCAAAATTTACATTAGAAAATTATTAACCGAACCTAAATAACCGTGTTATTTCGGTTAGGTTATTTCAGTTATCGGTTAAAAACAAAAATTATTAATATTATAAGATTAATCGTTATAGTTTTACCGATAAAATAATAACAATAAGTTCAATACACCATACATAATAGACTATGGTTATAGATTCACAGAAGGAGAGCGATGAGTGAAGGTTGCATCACATATTCACACTTGCCTATTAGGTTGGGCTGGGCCTCAACTTATAAAATAAAGACTACCGAGGTGTTAGTTCGGTTAATTTGATGATTTCGGTTTTCTAAAAATAAAAACCGATTAAAAAACCGAACTAATTAATTTTCAAAACTGATTTAAAATTCAAAATAACCGTATAAATCGGTTACTTCGATTCGGTTTCGGTTATGATGTATGGTTTGAGGTGAGTTTGCCCAGCCCTAAACAGAACAACCATCCTATCATCTATTTTTGAATGTCATCCATATTAGGAGAGAGAAACTTCATATTTAGATAATCTCTCTCCATTATCCAAAGAGATAAGGATGTCATATATGGATGATCTGGTGGAGTACAAAGAGATATAAAAGATGAAACTGTTTTAGATGATCATCCAAACGAAGATATAGATGATCAAATTTAGATGAGATGTTGGAGATGCTCTAAGGAGGTCATTTTTTGCCTTTTTGTCTGAAAAAACGAAGCAAATAAAAATAATTTATGATTAAAATTTTTATATGTATTTTAACGAAGACCGAAAATTAAACTACAGTGAAAAACTCAAAATCAACTCCAATTTAAGGTTGAAAATTTAAAATTTTGTTTATAAATATAAACATAAGCAAAAAGATGATGAAGATATTCATAGTGTGAAAAGGACGGGGTGAAATGCTTGTTTAGATTCGTAGCTGAGAATTCTTATATTTTAGAATAAGAGCTGTTAGAATAGGTGCCGTATTTCTTAGCAAAGAAATTAAAGATTTAAAGACCTCTCTCAAGTAGGAGTATTCTGGTTCCAGCCAAGGAGAAAGAGCAATAAATCCGGGAACAACCCAAACAGTCCCTCTGGCTCTCTGCTAGTCTGCACCTGTATCTCCATCTCCATCTGCATGCGTCGACGAGATCACCAATTAACTGCCCGATCGATCAGTACCAGCGATGCTAACCCGCTGCGACGCTAACCAGTCGCAGCTCGATGCGCTGCACCCTGCACACGGCACGTCACGTCCCGCCCTGTCAACGACGTACGTAACGCACGCAGCAGCGGCTGATCGATCTCGAGACGGGGGTCGACGTCGACGTCGCGATCTCGCGCGGTCCCGATCGTTTTCTTCTTCTTAGCTGCATTGATCGCCGATGGCAACGTTCACCGTTGTGGTTTATTGATCAACTTTCTCTTGAGATCAGCGTCA
Organism: Oryza brachyantha; assembly: GCF_000231095.2. Lineage (NCBI taxonomy): Eukaryota > Viridiplantae > Streptophyta > Magnoliopsida > Poales > Poaceae > Oryza > Oryza brachyantha. Next base: position 24,206,118 of record NC_023165.2, read on the forward strand.
CAATCATGAATGTATATCGATCGAGAAGCTAATGCGACGGCTGCTTTGTTTTACCATCAACATCCTAAAAATAAAGGAGGAAGGGTAAAATTTAAGCTCCAGTAAAAATATTAAGAAAGAAACCTCATATTTGAGATAGAGAGGATGTTATATATGGATGATCCGTTAGAGTATAAAGAGATATAAAAGGTAAAACCGTTTTAGATAATCATCCAAATGAATCTATGAATGATTAAATTTAGATGAGTTGTTAGGAATGCTATTAGGCCTTGCTAGTTTCTCATGGGGATTTTAGGTTTTCATTGGCACAATTACCTGGCTATAGATAGTGTTTTTTGTGTAAAAGAATTGTGAAAAATTCATCTAACTACCACAAAGTAATTAAGACTTTTACTTTTGGTAGATAATTTAATTATTTACCTCCTTATATAGTTGTCACATAAATCAAACAATCATTTAGAGTGTATTAGTTTTGGAGAAAAAAATAAATGATTGGATTCATATGAAAGTCGTTCGGTTTATACCTAGAAAAACCAAAGAATTTTTTTCTTTCATGGGCCATTTTGGAATTTTAGGTATCTTTGAGCAATTGAATTAATTCCTATAAAAAATAGGAGTATTAAACTAGTGTATGTTTCCCTCAGAATAAAATTGTGTTGTAGAAAGATCCCTCATATATGTGTGGTCCTACGTAATAGAAAAAAAAAAGATAGTCTGACCAGTCAAAATTGTAGCATCACAATAGTTTCCTCCACTAGACACCCTGGTCTCAATCTTCGTAAGTTCGTCCAAAAATATCTCTTAAGTCCCCAAAAACACGATTAATTCTCTAAAACAGTCAGTTGGACGATATAAGTTCTCTGTCCGCCTATAATGAAAATGGTTTACCTCTCCGGTCCATGTATATATCAGAGAATTAGATCACCTGTCATTGCTATGTAATGGCACCAAATAAACAGTGCAGTATCATTGGAATGATATCAGCCGTTCGTTTTCATATGAACAACCACAGGTTCATCTGCTACAACGATTCGGCACAGTAAATTTATTATATTTTATCTACAATAATTTTGCTACAGTACCATGCGTCGTCGTGTGGTTTATAGTACGGTAGTGTTTTCCCTTTTATGTTCCACTGTACATGCTGCCATTTATGCAATGGCAGGTGATCCAGACCCATATATCAGTCGGTACAACGTTGATGTTGGCCTGATGGGCCTACCGCCATGGATCCTTCCCCTCTGGACGGGGAGTACCCATCTGCACATGGTGTATGGTGATTGCCAGTGGTGGGGTCATTGGAAGCTTAATTAGCTAGGTTGTCCGTGTCAGCGAGTGACAGTGCGTGCTGTAGGCTGTTGTAGCTAGCAAACCTCCCTGGCTCCCTCCAATCTCGTTGGGGTAAGCTAAGATTGAAGCATGGGTGCACACTCATCGTCATGGGCCGGCAGCTCCTCCCACTCTACCACTTGCAATGTGAGCAGAGATCCATAGGTGCATGGTAAACTAGTTCCCAAAGGCTGCGTTCGGCCCCTCAGGTTCGATAACTTATGTTTCTCGTTTTCCACGCGCACGTTTCCCGAACTGCTAAACAGTGTATTTTTTTTAAAATTTTCTGTAGAAAAGTTATTTTAAAAAAATCATATTAATCTATGTTATATTTTTTAATAATTAATAATTAATTAATCATGTACTAATCTATTACTATGTTTTTCATGCGGGCTAAGTTATCTTACCAACGTTTCAAACGAACGCGGCCAAAGTATAAGTATTTGTAGATTGTTTAGCAGATGTTGAGGTTAGTTTCAAAGCTTAAGTATTTTTAGATTATTTACTAGAGGCTAATGAAAAAAAGACTATAGTGTCTTTTAATATATGAGGAATATATATATATATATATATATATATATATATATATATGTATGTATGTATGTATGTATGTATGTATGACGGTGAGAGGGTAGATTGAAAGAGTTTTGAATGAGAAGGAATTGATAAGATAAGTAATAACAGAATAGTAAAAAAATGTCTATATTTTGATACTAGATTTAAATTATAGAAATAATGAACAAAGTTTGCGCTAGGGCCCTGGTCTTTTTTCCCCCTCAAACATGCAAAAGATTGCACACCATTATGTTAGAAGATACTCCCTTGGTTTCATAATGTAACATATTTGACTTTTTTTGTTACAATGTTTAACCATTTGTTTATTAAAAAAATTATGGAGCCAGGAAGGTTTGCTGGCTACAACTGAGGGAACATTTCAAAACATATTGAAAAATGGAGATTTCCTCATAGTTTGGGTACTGCACGAAAATGTAAACATTTCTGAAAGTCGAAGCAACCTGTGAGGATATTCTATCAGATGATAATACATAATGCAAACCTCCACCGACCTTTGAGATATGTAGTGCCAACTTAAAACATATCAGAATAGTGTGTCAGTCCGAACCTAACCAAATGGTGTTCCAACAACCAAATAGTGGATTGTCAAATAACCAGCTAATTTCCTCGTAGAAACTATATTTATGGTTCATATTTTACTACCAAATTTTATGTTTTAGTTGAATTAGAGTTAGACACTGATTATCCATGGGCCGACCCCGCGTCCATCGCCGATACCCACATGTCACCCAAAACCACTCCAAACTAGGGACAAGGTTGAAAAACGCACTGTATAAATGAACCGTGTGAGGTTGAATAGTGGCCGGTATGAAGTTGGTTTTTTTCTTTCCCTTTCGGACTTCAATCGAAGTTCAGAGTTGTCAAATATTTTTGTTCCTGTCTCACTGGCATCAGATGCATAATTTCTAATCCTTTTTGGCAACAACTTTGTTATAGATTCGGGAGTGTTAATTAAGCACTTCAGCTCGCCCGAATCTCCTTTAGGCTTTAGCACATGGATCAATGCTTGTGTGTGATAGATCATATCACCATACTGGCAACTCTGGACCTGCCCCCACTTGCCATCCACAGATCACACTTAACCCTAGATATCCTCATAATAAGGTACTGATGATGGTGTCCACTAGGGCAACCCATGGTAATACAAATGTACAATGCTCCAACTTGATACATCAAATAGGCAAGTTGTTGTGTACAGAAAATTGCCTGACAAGTCTGCTTGCCAAGCTGAACTTGCAAGGTATCTAGTTGTCCTGACAAAAAGGCTAGCTAACTCTGAATTTTTGTGATAAACATATCCATGTTTGGCACTTGAGTGTATCTTCATTTCCTTTATCATAGCTTCTGATGAAGATTTCCTTGTTGCTTTTGTCTAGTAATGGTCAGGGCATGCATTTCTTTTCAGGGTGTTCTTGTAGTTTAGGGGGAAAGAGGAGGGATTAATGCATTTCTTTTGAGAGAGTATTTGACAGGTTTTATGTTACGGTTGACCATCGGATTTCGAACTTGGTTGGTATCATGGTTTTTGACAAATTTTGATTGGATTTTGATCAAGTCTACTGTTTGAAATTTCAATTTGACAAAAAAAAAATCAAAGTTCTAATCGAAAGTTGATTTCGAGCCACACAGAAATATCGAGAAAACACGAAATCCGTTCAGCTTTGCAAACCCTGGTACTTGGATTTGGTGATAGAGCATATAAATCTTACTCCCTCCAATTCTGTTTCCATTTGTTATTAGGACGTTAGTATAGTCTTCAATGGACTTGTTTTATCATCAGTTTTTCTAACCATATATTTACATATCAAATATTAGCATTTCCCATACATTAATGCTTTAATGTTTTGATTGTTTTATACTACATATATTCTAAAACGACATCGAAGTAACTGGTACTCCAACCAGTTGGCCCCATTACAAACAAATAAAAAAATAGTGGCACCACGTGGCTGTGTAGGAAAAGGTCAGATTTTTAATCGGTGCTTAGCGATCTTCAAGATCTCCCTGTAATCTCTTGAACTGGCCACGGGAATCTTAATCAGGCTCTCTTGATGATGGATCTTTTTAAGCTATTTTAGGTATACTTGGTGAGAGAGAGATATATAAAAATGCTAGTGGATGATTATGCCTGATGTGGCACCATGTGTTGGCTAGTTGGCAAGTTGTCTAGTTTGGAGTGCTGTTTGTCATTGCAGGTACAAAAGAAAGTACAATTATAATACTTATCCTAAGGAAGATTGTTTGACTGATTACATCAAAGTTAATACTAGCATGTTACTCACAGCGTAATGCACACATGTGGTTTGTGAAGATGCTCTCTCTCTCTCTTTCTTTTTTACCTTATGGTCTCTGAGTTCTGCTATGTACATGCCAGCATGGACCCTGAGCTTTTTCTCCTACATCTTTATGAATCAACTTAAAAGGAAACTAACATAAAGCTAAACAATCTACGTTGTGTTCGTCGTGAGTCTTGTTAACCAGCGCAAAAAACGCGGTAATATATTAGTATATGATTAGTTAATTATTAATTATAAAAATAGATTAATCTGAATTTTGAAAGTAACTTTCCTATCGAATTTTTTTTTAAAAAAACACACACTGTTTAGTAGTTCGAGAAGCGTGCGCATGAAAAACGAGAGAACATAGTTTAGCTACCGTATCATTCGAACGTGAACTGAGATCATCTGTAGTACTGCCAGTACTGTAGAGGATATGCGTCCTTCGAATGTAACCCTAGGAGTATGAGGAGGAGCACCTTTTGCAGTGAACTTCACCGACTACACCTGCCAATATTCAAATTCAGATGTCTACAACTATGCATAACAGCATAAGTAGGTTTGTATTTAACAAGAATTGTGTGTTATTCATGGCTTTGTCATGGTCTCCATCTCTTTGAGCATGCATTAAGAGGAAGGATGTGCGATTATGTGCATGCAGTGGTGTGTACATGTGCATCTTATATGTAAAAAAAAATTGATACAATAGAGGCGCATGTAAATGAAAATGCTGCATTTTTTTTAACTTAAGAGATATAAAGCGGTAGCCCTAGAAATGACACTGCAAGTACATCAATGTGCACCTATTCTCTATTTCAATATACTCCCTCAGGTTAAAAATATTAAGCGTTTAGAAAAATATATGGTCAAACTTTCAAAACTTTTACTATCAATAACGTGTCAAATATTATGTTTATAGAAACAAAAATTATAGTATGCGTAGACTTACCTTAGAAAAACTGTCAAAATATCATAAACCTATTATAGTTTGCAAACTTATTCTAATATAAAATTGATAGTCAAGGTTTTAAAATTAACCTAACCTTATTCTGAAAATGAAATATTTAGGAGTATGAAACTTTCCGTTAGCTAGCCATCCAGTCAAGATGAACTTGATCTTCAGGCAAATTTTATCAACACCATCAAAATACAAAATATCCCCAAGTCATCTCTAGACATGGGCGGATCTACCCAGGGGGCTGGCGAGGCTCCAGCCCCCCTACACGCCGGACCTCCTATGTAAAATAGAGGAGAGAGGAGGGGGAGGAAAAAGAATATGAGGCTAAATGAAGAAAAAGGTAACTAACCCCCAACCTTCGGATCCTGGATCCGTCACTATCTAGATTGATAAGCTAGCTCTTAGTTAAGACCGAAGCCTTATTTGAAATGGAGAAAATTTGGAGTTTTACAGGAGTTAAATCATATACACCCTCCATCCCATGATAATATTACTACCTTCCTCCTAGCTAAAAAATGTAAAATCATTAAATAATGAAAATCCCAGTGCTAAATGAGCCCCTGCAATCTGCAGGAGGACTCTCCTCACTTGCCACCTCATACCTATCTTCCAAATATTCAGATGTGTGTAAGCATATATGCTGCTATCATGTAGAAACAGTTAACCAAACTAGTACCTACTTGTAATTTTTCTTTTCTTGAGTGCAACCAACTCAAAAGCATACCGTACCCCCAAGAAAATGGGAACAGATCACACATTAATCCAGTTCCATCGATCTCATGAAGGAGATTTGCTTAATTTAATACCCCGGCAAAAAAATTGCTTAATTTAATACATCATTTATCTTCCTATTCTAGTAGTAGTTGCCAACAGCTTGCTGCTGTGCCAAAATATTTGCAGTTTTCTTCCTCCAAAGTAGAATCTTCGTACGTGAGCACATTATACCGTATGGTACGTGTACTCGAGTAAAGTACTACTCAGCTGAAGGGCCCTAGATTAAACTAAAAGATCTCCATGATTCTGTCATTTAATAACAGTAAGATTAGCACTGACGAAATGTGGCAGAACAAGCTAGCCTCTGCCTTTGTTTAACAAAAAAGATTGGCCTGCACTGTTCCCATCTTGACTAGCTAAATTACTCTGGTTAATCTTCGAGGCAAAGTGTACTGCAAATGCAGATTTGCATATATAAGTGGTAACTTTAGCATTTAGCAAGATAATATCACTAGCCAGATTAAATGTGTGGACAGTTGGATGGAAAATTAAATTGATGGCGTCATAATTTTCTTTCGACGCAGGTGGGTCTTTAATTCTTGTGGAGCCAAAAAATTTGGCCATATCTTTCGTTATTATATCAGCAAAGATTTCTTTGATTATTTCATATAAGAAAGTTGCAATTTGCTGGTGATATATTCACTTCGGATCCACATCAATCTTTCAAGTAGGTATAGTTGAAAAGGATACGGATGCCCATATTACATTCAGAAATTAAAGATGAAGAGAAAGTACCAATAATCACTTTTATCCAAAATACAACAAACTTGATGCTTCCGTTTTCACACAATTTAATTCATACAATATACACACTAATTTAATCCGTATTCGATCGGCATCCTCTCAAGAGTTCATCTATTTCACCAATAATTTTACATGAAACATCATGGAACCAAAAACTTCACCATAAAACCCTACAAGTAAGCAATTTTACTACCAATAATATCATAGTTAAAAAAGGATTTGCTTCGGTTCAATAAAAAGTATCTCAAGTATTGATACCTTATGGTACTAAATTATTTTTCACCATTAGATCTAGCTTGTTTTTCACCATTAGATCTAGCTGAGTAGGATGAACATTTTTAGATCCAACGATCAGAAATAATTTGGTAACGTGAGGTACCGATACCTCAAGTTACTTTTTACTGAACTGGAGCAAATCTTAAAAAAAAACACGCAAGTGATGATTCATGTCAACCACAGATCCTAGCCATTTTGCTTGGTCAAACCTCAATCTCAATGCCATTGCAGAGTGACTCATCAAATGATCTAGCGAACCTATGAAAAGATGCATCATGAGATCCCCTCCTGCTACAATCTTATCCTCCACGTGGTGAGCGCCAATGATCTCATCGATCGATCTCCCGACTTAAAAGGAGACGTTGCTCTGCTTAATTAGTCGTCACACGCACGTACGGTTGGGTAGGTATTGGGCTGCGATTCAGCACATGTGTTGATCGGTGTGTGTTACTGTGTGTGCATCTGTCTTCATCACACCCAACCTAAGGAAGACGAAGAAATCTTTGCACCATGTGAGGGTATCCTCCCAGGCTCCAGCTGCCTGCTTGATCGCAACCATTTTTTTAACCTTTTTTTGTGTTTTTAGCTATGGTTACAACTTACAAATCGTGGTAAAATAAACGAGGAGGACTATATAGAAGGTATGGCAATCATTATACCTTGTCAATCCCGTCAAAAACCTTTTCTTTTTCCGTATAATTAATTACTATTAAATATCAGTGTAGATTTTACTCTGGATAATAAGTCATCCAATGTAAAATATTCAATATTTTGTTCACACAATTATGATATATACTGTAATTCATATTATACAACTTGTTTCTTTTTCCATCCTCCTACCTATTTTTTTATTCATGTTTTAGCAATTAGGAACCGTGGTATTACTAAACTAACAATCACTCCACCAAAAAAAGACTATCAACCAATATTAATTAGATCTTCACTACACTAATAAATATTAATTATTATCTTTATTTTCATAAGAATTTTTAACGTACTTTATCTTAATAGTACTAGAAACTATACAATTGTTATATAAAATTAATTTAAACTCACGTATCAAATTATATGGGTGTGATCTATCTCTTGATTTTTCTCTAAATTGGCCGTAATTATGGCCAGCTAGTTGGGACACGCCAGATCGTGGATGAGAAAGTGTTTGGCCACACCTCATTTTTAATCCGTTCTTTTTCAATGTATATATATTAGTATTAGCGGGTTAGAAGCCAATCAAAAAAATATCAATTTGCAAAACCTAAATTTCGCTGTGAGATGACGAGAGGCTTCACTCGCAATGAGGCCGGCGAATCCTCCTCGGAAATCCAGGAGGGCTATCTCTGGCGACAGAGCGCCAAAAGGGTGGCGGTTGTTGGCAGCGCGTGTGGGGGTGTAAGTTGATGACGGTGAGCCGGAGGTGTACACGCACGCACTTGTGTGTGCCGTGTGCCTGTGTGCATGCACGGACCGGTTGGTGACGGAGACTGCGGCCTCCGGGCAGCAGCAAATCCCCGGGGGATCGTTTTATCAAATGGAAGACACGACGTGGCCGGGATTCCTGGAAATGTGGCTAGTCTAGAGGTACAGAAAACCTTAAAAACTCTTATCGGTTGTTGATAGAGAGGAAAAAGCGCTCGAGCTAAGCTATTTTGGCTGCTCTCCAACCCATGCGTGTTTCACGTTTGTTGGAGCTAGGGGTGTAAGTTAGCCTGCCAACCCGTTTATAGGTCAATTAATCGGGTAGCCCGCCGAGTTACCCGCTTAATTGGCCTATAAGCGGGTTAACGGGCCGACCCACTTACACCCTTAGTTGGAGCCGGTCCGTGTTGATTAGGGTGCCGTGTGCTTGGGAACATATTTTCTTCTTGGTTCAAACTTTAAAAAACAAATAGCCAAGAGACGCATAGGACATAATAAGAGCATCTCTAAGAGACTATCTAAAATTTACCTCTTCAAATCCTAATTTAGTTATTCATGTCAAAAGATTTCATAGCTAAATTGATGACATGTTAGAGTGAAATGTATTTATTTGATATTTTAAAACAATTTCTATATAAAAATATTTTTGCACAAAATATATAATTTTTAGTGGTGTAAAAAACATACTCACGAAAACCAATGATTAGTTTAGCCGGACAGACGAAAAAAAACACAGCCTAAATCGTGTGTTTCATGCTAGGTCCGTATCTCCAGCATAGCATGAATCTATTGTATTGTGCATGTTCATATACCATACTTGGGATTTGGACATAGGCTATGTTCGTAGCTGTGGTTTCAGTTGTTTGGCCAAACAAGGTAATTAGTGCATAATTAAATAAGTTTTAACTTATTACAAATTTGGAAAAAATAATTTGTTTACCTTTTAAAGAAAACTTTAAGAAGAAAATTGTTTCAAAAATTACAATGTTTAACTTGAAAAGTGTATCAGTGATAATATAGTAGTTAATCGGTAGAAAAAACAGACACCCCTTTTTCTCTTTTCGGTTTATGCTTATATGCCAAATTTTGAATTTTCAATCTTAAATTTAGAGTAAATTTTAGAATTTTTTACCATAATTTTTTTGTCTTTACTTTTATATCTCTAAGAACATATATATATATATATATATATATATATATATATATATATATATATATATATATTTACTCACATATTATTTTTGGTTTACAAATATGTTATTTAGCCGAAATATGACCCCAGAGCCTTGGAATTTTTGTGGCCTACCATTACTGTCGGCGCATTTGTCCGTGAAATCCCTGATATTTTTCTCCCGAGAGAGCCTATGCACAATCATTCGTGTGCTGTAAAAAGTTCGGTCAGGATCTTTTCCCCGTTCGTCGCCGCGGTCGGTCCCAGACTCCACCCCCCACCCAGGCGCACCGTGGCCATCATACAGTAGCATCACGACCCGGTCCAAAGTTGCGGGAGTGCGTGCGCGCATGGCCCCCGCGTCGCGTAGGGCCTCCCCGGGGGCGCACACGTCGCATCGGTCACACGTCGCGACCAGCAACCCGGGAGGCATCGACCGCGCGGCTCGTCTGAACGGAACCGCGCTACCCGCAGCCTCCGCCTCTCGCTCCCCGCCCCCCCCCCCCCCCCCCCCCCCCCCCATCTCACACAGCCAGCCAGCCGCAGCGCGGAAAGCAAAAACGTGAGACACGAGCCGCCCGCGTCCCGCTGGTCAAGCGACGCGCGCGACCACCCCGCCCGGGCCGCGCGGCCGGTCGATGGATCGACGACGCGTACGGTACGTTCCGCCCGCGCTCGCGAGATCCCCCGAGATTTTTGGCGTCCCCGCCCGCAATCACGCGCCCCGTCGCCGCGCTGCGCCGCGCACGGTGGGGTGGGAGGGATCGAGTAGTCGTCCACTCGGTATTTCGTCTCCAAGAATGTGGCGGATGCTGTGGCTGGCGACGCGCGGGCGGGCGGGCGGGCGCTCGATGGAAAGCGAGCCGATGTAGCTTTCGGCTTAGCTATGTCGGCCGGGTCGGGGATAAAGGCTGCTGCTGCTCCTCCGTCCGGGAGAGTCGCGTCGGCTTGGCCTGGCTGTCGCAAGATCCGGTATAACTCAACTTCGGCGGTCGATGGGCGATGGCTCTTTCAACATAAATTGTCATGGGAAAGTGACAACGGAAACTTGAGAGAAAGGGACAGTCACTGCTGACTGCGTATGTGGAAAATGCACACACACGGAAGTAGTGAGAGATAGTACTGCTGGCTACTGCTCCGTCTTAAAAAAAGATTTTTAGGTTTTTTAAATCTTAATTATTTGTCTTATTTAAAAGTTTATTAAAAAATTAAAAAATCAGTCACACTACTATTAATTATAAAAATATTTATCATGTTTTATCATGTAATAATAATAAAAATATTAATCATAAAAAATATTTAAACAAGACAAGTTCAGCTACGTACTAGCTACCTAGGCAGCAGGTGGCCAGCCAGGCTTCTAGATGAATTTGCGCTCCTTTAGGTTGCACCACGCGTCGTGCTGCGACGGACTCACAGTACCACCCCCCATCATTGGCGTGAGAACTTGGGGACCTTTTGAGGTTAGTACCAATCAACCATGGCTGATGCAGAGGACAGTTTGATGGTGGTGGTAGAGGACCGTTACAGCATGTACAATAGCAGGTTACAAATTAGCTATAAGCATATTTTAAAAAGATAATATAAGCATATTTTAAAAAGATAAAAAATAAGAGAGAAGTGAGGTGGACTACTAATTTATAGTCAGCTGCACACGGACTCCAAAACAAAATTGTGCATGACATGTGAGACCATATATGTATTGATGTTTTATAGATAACTATTATATGAATTGACTATTAGATTGACTATAGATGGATTGGAGCTAATAGTTAGTTATACTATTTAACTTGCTCTTACCGAACAAAAATCTAATTTACTACAGCCTCTTACAGCTAGCCCTAAAAAAGGGAGTACTCCCCATCTAAAATATAAAAGATTTTTTATACTATAGCTATTAAGCAATCTCTTAGTGATAAAATTAAATAAATATATTGTGATAGTTTAAGATAAGAAAGCATACGAACAAATTAAATGAAAGATATTTATGATCAGATGAGATAAACGGATATGTGAAGAAATAGTTAGTAGGTTGATAAATTGAATAATGTAAACATCTATATTTTCATTAAAATATATGTTAATTACTCCATCCATTCTAAAATAGTTCTTTTTTTTTCATAATTTAACATTTGTCCAAAAAGAATGTGCCAGTGGTGTACATCTCTTTAAGCATGTGTTTATGTCATGCATGTGTCCTTTTGAGGCTAAAAGATAAAATATGAAAAAATATTTGATTTTTGGTAGTTATTTAACCATATAAACGGTGTTATTAATTACCAAAGAGTTGAAAATATGGTCTAGAAAGACAAGATGAACTTTTGTATAGAAACTTTTTTTAAAAACATATCATTTAACAGTTTGAGAAGCGTACTTATAAAATCCGCGAAAAAACTAGCAAAAGAACGCAGTCGTAATCCCAGAAAAGTTTCAAAAATAGTGTTGCTTGGAGCACTAGTTGCCCCGTCAATTATCTCTAAAACCGAAATTTACCCATAGTACCTTAATTTAATTCCCACCCCACCCCCTACCCCAAAAAAAAGTATTACAACCTTACATCATTTGATAGAGGGCACCACGCTAAATTGCTAAATAATTGAAAGACAAATATTTTAAGACCGAGTGAATACTTAGTGGTGCACATATGTATACATCAAAATAAACCAAAAACGTGGATTCTGTTCACTAAGGATCATGTGAAAACATACAGAAGAACGGTATATGATTATTAATTTCCCTCCTTTTTGCTTCAATATCTTCTGGATTTCTTTGAAGACCAGATCAACTCCATACATATAGGGAGTTCTGGATTATTCTCCATCCGCCAGTCTTAAAATACAAGCAATGTAAATGCGAAATTACACTGTCAGTTTCTTCCATTTCATACTATGTCCCTTTGACTGGACCACTCAAGCAATAATCCTTCTTCTCCTTTCTTTTTGGAGGATCAGTACTTGATCATCGGTGAATCTTCCTCTCTTAATCTAACAATCCTCATGCACGTAGATCTTATCAACACATCCAAAACGTAAGTGAATAAGCTTATTTATTTTGTGTTATGGGTAAGAGCAACGTGACTTAATTAGGCCTTGCTAGGATATATGAATGCCATTGTACTGATCAGATGGGGAAGAACGATTTTCTTTGTCATGCAACCTAGGATCAACCGCGTCTTTTCACTTCTGTTTATGTTTATATGCCAAAATTTAAATTTAATGAATTTTTAACAATAAATTTAAATTTGACTTTGGGGTTCTTACCGTAGTTATTTTTCAGCATTTACTTTTATATCGCTAAAGAACGTAGATATTAAAATTTTATTCATAAATTATTTTTATTTGTAAATATACTATTTTGTTTTTCCCATCAAAAGGGAAACAATGACCACCTACAAATTGCATCGAGATGGAAATATATAGTTTCACGATGTAAAATAATCTAGTGATGTCTAATCTCCATGACTAATTAGTTCCTGTTCCCCTGAGAAGCATCCTAAAATTTCTCATATTAGCACTAGATGGAAACCCATGCCTACGAATTGAACTGCTCAGCTGCATGCCTGGTTACACAACTAATCAAATAATTAACTTCCTGGCTCGATTAATTATCATCACCTTCAACTTGCACACAGGGCCATCCTGGTTGATTTGTTTATTAGGGAAGATCACAATTCACCACATCGTCATGTGCCTTGAGATCGAAGAGCAGAACAAACAAGCAATGCAAGTGCCGGAGCCCAGTCATTATGGTCCATCTAGTCAGCAGAGATGCAAGTTGAGATGGCCTCACAAAACGTTGAGCTCTCACATGAAGTTAATTAACAATGTGAAGAATAAAAATAGCACTACTATATGGCCTCTTGGTCATCAGTTTTATCCTGAGGCAATTTAAGACAAGTTGTCAGCTAGATCTGCACATTATGTTCTTTTTTCATATACAGAAACTAATTAGGTTGTTACAATGAGATTTGCTTCAATCCAATAAAAAGTACCTTGAGGTACCGGTATCTCGCGGTACCAAATTATTTCTGATCGTTGAATCAAATAATGCACATCCTACTCGGCTAGATCCAATGGTGAAAAACAATTTAATACCTCGAGGTACTTTTTGTTGGGCCGGAGCAAATCTCTTTATATATGCTTGGATGCAAGCAGGTATGGGGAAGCTTCTTTGGCAACCGAAGATAGATGGAGGTATGGGTGTTTTGATCATGAATATGCATTGCTAGCTAGATGCAAATCTGGAAGTGCTGTTGCATAACAGATAAAAAGCATCCATTTGACAAGTTGAGCTCATGTGTAGCTGTCAGATAGCAATATGCATTTTTTTTCCATTTTTCCCCTTTACAATGCTAATAAAAATGTAAATATGTTAATTAGCTAGATCTAGTGATATATTCATGTTACAAATGGATAGGCGTCGCATGTGTGGAGTGAATTAAAATAAGTTATCTAACCACTTTGGAAGAAAATCATTGGCAGAAATTTCTCCATGTTCTTATACAAAACCCATGATTTTGAAGTAATATGTTCCAGAGCCAGATCAATAACTTGTCATAATTTAAATCTATATGTTTAAGAGCTACAATATCACACGTATAAGACAAAGTATTGAAAAAATTACACATCAATTTATCGCCAATTTAAATTTTCAACAAGACAGCAGCTCTATTTAACATTCTGAGTATATAGCTGTCCGATATGTGATGAATTTAGTATTAAATATATTGTTTTATGATATTGTGACTAGCTTAGATTTGTAGTTTTGTTAGAGCGGTTGTGGTTTTGTAAAAATTGATCTTTTTTCCTTACAAAGATGTGTTTTGTGCACGTGGATGTGCATGTTTTGTACAGCAAAAGCTAAGCCTTCGCTTAACAGGGCACAAGGCCAAGTGGCCAACGGTGTAAATTGCTCGTTTAATATTTGCCAACTTGACACAACTTGGTAGCTAGTTGTTCTCTTGTTCATGTTAACTCTTACCCAAAAGTTCGGAGCCAGATCATACTTTGGTTGCATTATTTTACACTAGATTATTCCTTGTTCTTATGCACATGCTTTCTAAACTACTCGATAACATTTTTTTTCCTTTAAGAAGTTTTTATATAGAAATCCATCGTCCCATTTTATTAGAGTAGATTTTTAATTTTATAGAAGTTAATTTTATCATTTATACTATTAAATAGCTATAAAAATCAGAAAATCTTCTTCTTTTAAAAAAGCGTACTCTCTCTGCCTCTGTTTTTCTAATCCAACTGATCTCTCCTTCCCATGAAATGGCGCAACGCACCAATGGTTGCAAGGTCCACTTCTCTGAAAGGTCCTGAAATATATTTATTTTCTGCAATGGCCTGAAAAAAATTAATAGAGATCAATAAATCCTGAAACGATCTTTTCGATGAAATCTCCTGATTAATCTATCGTTAGATCATTCATCGATACAGCTTTTGCTTGCCTAATGATACTGGTTAGGGTTTATTTTAACCCGTATTTGACGTCCTTGACGCACTTGTCCCATGTGAGTTGGGCCCAGGTCATCATCATAATCCACCAATAGGTACGCCTTTCTGGTGGGCAAAAGGTTGCACTTGCAATAAAAATAATAATAATCAGATCATTAGTTTGCACAAATTATTTGTTGCACATTATATGATCTGTTACTGTTTTTTTTTGTGCAGCTCCACTTCTATTAATGGGTACTTAATTAGTAAAGAAAAGGAAATGGTGTAGTTGGTTCAAAAGTATGTATAGATCATACCGCATCAAACTATCAAGTCCAACACCAGGACCAAGATATATATCAATGAGAAGATGAGATCATACTGCATCAAATTAGAAATATATATGTTTTCTTGTAAACTATTAATAATATTACTCCAAGCTTAGTTCATTTCATGGTCTTAGAGCATCTTCAAAAGAATGACTAAATTTTGACTCTCCAAATCAAAATTTAGTCATTTATTTTAGTTTTGGCAACTTGAATTATGAGAGCATCTCAAAAAGACTCTCTATCCCCACTCTCCAAATCCTGGCAAGGAGAGGATAACAAGGGGTCTCACCCACGTAGGATCCACGGATAGCAATTTTGCTAGTTGGGGAATGAATTACCAAATTTGACCATTGAAAATTCAAGTTTAGCCATTTAAATGGCATGACAACTCAAATAGTCACTCTCTTGGAGAATATTTTTTGTGCAAAATTGTTAAATATAAGTATGACAAGTGAGATGACCATTCTCTCCATTTGCCAGACCCCTTGTATTGTAAACTCCTATAGCTGGTTTGGATTCATTGGGATTATTATGTATTAATCACTTTGAATTGTTAGGGAAATCATAAGATATACCTTCTTCTAACAAACAAACTATCCTTATCTTTTTACTTCTGCTTATGCTTATAAGCCAAAATTTAAATTTTCTACCTTAAATTTAGAGTTAATTTTAGGATTTTTTATTATAGTTTATTTTTCAGCTTTGGCTTTTAGTCTCTCAAAACTTGTATATAAAAGTTATATTCATAAATTATTTTTTATTTGTAAATATGTACTTTAATTATCACTCCCCTAAAATTATCTGAAAATGAGGCATATTGGTTTTATGAGAGATTTGTTGTCTGTAGTGTACAAAATAAATGTAAGTGCACGATATTTATTACATTTTTTACGATGTCACGTTCATATCCATGATATAAACTCAACATCACAATAGTCATATATCTGGGTGTTTATATATAGCTATGACAACTTTTAAATGAGACACTATGTTCGCTCTAAAAGCTAGAAGTTACACGTTAATAAAAAAGAGTGCTCTTAACCGTTAGATCATAATAGGTCTATATTATAATAGTACAAACTGATCGATGTAGTTATATACAAAATACAATTATATCTGTAGAAATATGATCTAAAAGTTGTATATGAAATTCAATCCTACCCTATAAATATAAGCTAACAGTTATATATATACGAGATCCTAATATACCTCTACATAGAAGTATTTTTTAGAAATACACATTTAGAGTTGTATATTAAATTTAACCCTACCATTAATTATCTAGATTCGCGCAAAGATGTTCATTTTTTGCAGGGGTATAGGAGAAGTTACTAAGCTACAGGTTAAGCTAATAAGTCCTTTGGATTACACAAATTTTACAGGTTTTCACGTGAACCAGTTCATTTCATCCCAATATCCTTCATGCATAAGTGCATAACTGCATAAGGATGCCTGGATCAATTTAAGATTTCTTGTGAAGAAGCAAGAGAAATAACCTACTGGAAACGACAACAAACTTATTGATACTACTGCCGTCAATTTTCACAAACTCTAGACGATCTCCATTGACATCATCATGAAGTAATACCAACAATTAAATATCCCCTACTAGCCATCTCAATACTTGAGAGAGAGAGAGACCACATAAATTAACTTTTTTTCTGCTAATACCAATGTGGCCCCCAACCTTAATCAAAAGTTGAACTATGGAAGAGAAGACTTGAGCCACCATTTGCACAGTCTGCAGCTCAAAGGAAGCAATGGAGGAGGTCGATTAGTTCACACCCAACCAAGAGGCCTTAAAATAGTGGCATATAGCTTGAGCCCAATGGTTATATAAAGGTGGCGCAGCTTGTCTAGTCTCCATTGGTGGAAACGAAAGAGACCTGACCCCTCCCTCTCTCTCCCAATCTCCATAGGTTGGTCTCACACTCTCATCCTCGCATCATTCATCCCAAGAACAACTCAATCTCACTCTCTCACACACGGAGAGAAACGAAATGCAATGTTGTTGTTCATGGCATCTCTGACTGTTGCTGTTCATTCATGTGTTTTGGTTGTGAGCAGGAGTAATTGAGCTGAAAGAATCGATCTTTGGTTTCGAAGGAGAGATTCAAGGGAAGTCAAGGAGAGAGCCAACTAATCCGGGAATGGCGACGCAGTGGTTCTCGAATATGGTAATTTTTTTGTGTTGGTCATCTCAATGTTGTTCACGAGCTCGTGGATTGGAGCGGTGTGCTGATATCGATCGATCCATGGCTTTGTTGGTTCTTGGCGACAGGTGATGGATGAGCCGAGCTTCTTCCACCAGTGGCAGTCGGATGGGCTGCTGGAGCAGTACACGGAGCAGCAGATCGCCGTGGCGTTCGGGCAGGCCGCCGGCGAGGTGGACCAGCATCATACGGCGGCGGCGGCGATGGTGCAGCAGCAGCAGCAGCAGTACGCGGCGGCGGCGGACAACCGGCCGCGCAAGGCGGCGAAGGTGAACACGAGCTGGGACTCCTGCATCACGGAGCAGGGCTCGCCCGCCGACTCCTCCTCGCCGACCATCCTCTCCTTCGGCGGCCACGCCGACGCCGCCGCGGCGGTGTTCGCCAGAGCGCAGGCACAGAGCGGCCCGTACTACGGCGGCGCCTCCGCGGCCGTGAAGCCCAAGCAGGAGGTGGACGCGCCCTTCTCCCAGGCGCGCCCCGTCAAGCGGAGCTTCGACGCCATGGTCGCCGCCGCCGACGTCGCCAAGGCCCCCGCGGCCTCCTCCCGGCCGGCCTCGCAGAACCAAGAACACATCCTGGCCGAGCGGAAGCGCCGCGAGAAGCTCAGCCAGCGCTTCATCGCCCTCTCCAAGATCGTCCCTGGCCTCAAGAAGGTACACACAAACCTTCACCTCCACATCCATGGCGTCACGGCCCAACCAGCCACCAGCCAGCTCCGATGATTGACGAACTGATTGTGATTTGTGCAGATGGACAAGGCGTCGGTGCTCGGCGACGCGATCAAGTACGTGAAGCAGCTGCAGGATCAGGTGAAGGGGCTGGAGGATGAGGCGCGGCGGCGGCCGGTCGAGGCGGCGGTGCTGGTCAAGAAGTCCCAGCTGTCTGCCGACGACGACGACGGCTCGTCCTGCGACGAGAACTTCGACGGCGGCGAGGCCGGGCTGCCGGAGATCGAGGCCCGGGTGTCGGACCGCACCGTGCTGGTCAAGATCCACTGCGAGAACCGCAAGGGCGCTCTCATCACCGCCCTCTCCGAGGTCGAGAGCATCGGCCTCACCATCATGAACACCAATGTGCTCCCCTTCACCACCTCCTCCCTCGACATCACCATCATGGCCACCGTAAGCTCCCAAATTCTCTACCATACCATGTTTCTTGGATACAAATTAACCATCTTTTATGTCATATTAATGCTTTTGATGATGTTCTTGCAGGCTGGCGAGAACTTCTCATTATCTGTCAAAGATATTGTGAAGAAGCTAAATCAAGCGTTCAAGTTATCCCTTTGAAAGACTTGCTCCCGATCAAGTCTAATTTAGAACTTTTTTGTTCAACTTTCCTACTACCTTTTTATCATTAGCCTTGAGAAATTGAGGCTGATGGTTCTAATTAGGTCCTTAAATCCCTACTGCTGCTTCTGAAGAGAGTTTGCTTGCAAATCCACCACAGAGCCCCTCAAGGATTAGCCATTAACCACCTATTTTTGCTCCAAGGGTGCAGAATTACAGATTATCTAAATATTTACCTACAACTCTTCTATTTTCTCTCCTATCACTTTTTTGCATGGATTGAGCTAGTCACTCCATGTTCCTGGGAGAGGGTAGAATGTAAAAAGAAGCTGTCTTTTTCTAGGGCTTGTTATCAAGGGGAGTTTGACTTTTTCAAAAAAAAACTTATTTTCATTTCTCCCCTTTTGCAATGTTGCCCTTTAATTTCACCCCCGTTTTTCTTTGAGAGGATTGGGTTTTTTCAAACCCAAATACCTACCTTTGCCAGCATCTCATATCCTATCACACTGTTCCCAAACCCAAAAGGCTTCAATTGTGGAGAAAATGGTGCCTTCCTTTTTTCAGCTCTGAGGTGGACTTTTGCAAGGCTTGATTCATTAGTACTGTAGTAGGGTGTGTATCTCTGTTCTTTTTTTAGGGTTATGCAAGCTGGCCCCAGCTTGGTGCACCCTTTGCTTGTAGTCTCCTTTGTGGGTTTTGTTGTAACAGGATGAAGATGCAGTTGTTCTCTCTTGTTTACACAAGTATAAAAATAAATAAATGTGCTTGTTGTTAACTTTGTGTTCTTGCTATACGGTTGTGTGCGTCTCTTTCAGCTAACTCAAGATAAGGTTTTTATATTTGTACTGAAAATATGTTCACGAAAAGAAACCAGAAGACGGATATGTAACCCATTTTCATTATATAATGTTTGTACGGAAACAATTTATGGTGAACTAGAATCACAAAAAAATCATCTATATGAAGATAAAGAAACCATAAATATCTAGATACCCTAACAATAATATACAATAATATATAATTTATGTCTTGTCTGCCCACGAAATTGATAAGATTACAAAGGGGGTGTTTCTATATTCACTCCTGATGCCTTGGTTAGTTTGGAAGAATTTTAATCCGTAAGAATAAAGAATGCATGCACACGTTAATTTATAGGAATTTTTTCCAAAAGTTTGAGTGAATGGAATTTTTTCTAGTTTTTCTCTCTGGAACTTGTAGGAAAGGTTTTCTTTAGTTTTTCTATATCTCATTCCTACAAACCAAATAATTTTATAAGAATTCAATCATTTGTTTTTCCTTCAAAACGAATAGGCCCTTGTATTGTTATTATTCTAGTTTATCTCCTCCCACCTATATTTTTTATAACACAGTACAACGCAGAAACTCACAACACATGCACACTCTTTCCTAAGAACGCACACACGCAAACCCTACCCCTATGAGCACCTCCGTAGCCTAGTCGACACATCTTGGAGAGAATGACGAAATCACCACATGCGCCACACGGTCGACGGATACGTCACCTAACACTCAAGTGTTACTAAGGTCTTTGTAACCAATAGGCTACAGGCCGTTTCGCTCTTCCTACCTATAATTGATCTTCCTATTCTCCTCAACTATTTTGTTGGGAACATACAAATTCAATCTTCAGCATGACAATATATGATGCCTTTCCCATGCGTACTCCTTCACAATTCCCAGTTAGCTGGGAAGGATACTACTATACAATATTTTCATTATTGCTGTGTCACAGCACAGCTAAGTGGCTTGACAACTAAGGAGGTCTCTCTCCTCATCTGGTCATTAGTCAACTAATGCCTACCTTGCTCTGGTGGTAACAAAGACTTCGATTTGTTAACCAAAGCATCTAATCTCCTGTATTTGTTTAAGGCTCCCCACACCACTGATGGAGGCAAGTGGGGGCTCTGGCTCTGCAGAGAAATTTTGTCTGGTATGATTTTTTTTTCATATGCATTATTGGGGTGGCAAGATCCAATTCTTTTTTAGGACAATGGCCAAGGAAAAGATCCGACTGAAAGCTTGCCCAGTGATTTGTTGCATTTGATTATGGCAACAGTCGCTCTCAGACCCCATCACAGACAGTGATGTTTGTCCCCAAGAAATTAGCTGCTCAACGAATGCCAAGCCCCAATTATATGGCCGGTTAGCAACATAAATTTCCCTGCTGACAAGCATAGTGTCATGGTAGCACAAGAGATTGCGAAAAAAAAATCATCGGTTTCCTTCTGTAAATTCATATGCAATAATGGAAGAAAATTATAAAGGACCTCTCTCATTCTCACGTTTTGAAAGACTTCACTTATCTGCAACCACATGTTCTTACGAATCTTATAGCTGAGGCCAGCCAAAGAAAAGAAGAGATAAGAGGAAATTTTGGGTACTTGAGCTATATATAGAAGATGGGTGCTGGACATGTGGCAATCGAAAAGCGGAGTTTTTCAGAATTATCGAGGACGAAGGTTTTACATAATTTTCTTCGTGCAATAACCTTTAAAAAAATCTTGTCAGTTAATCGATTGTATGTCATCCTCGTGGAAACCCTGCGAGAAAAGACAATTAGAACGCCCAAAAGAAAA
Source organism: Oryza brachyantha (assembly GCF_000231095.2). NCBI lineage: Eukaryota > Viridiplantae > Streptophyta > Magnoliopsida > Poales > Poaceae > Oryza > Oryza brachyantha. The sequence goes on from NC_023165.2 coordinate 24,227,504, forward strand.
AACTCCCAAGAAGAAAAGAAACGGCAAAAAGTGCGTTTCATAATTCATATTGGTGGTAATTGTGGTTACAGGAATTACTAGCTACCAGCCGATTGCTGATCGCTGAAGAATCATAGAGGGGTAGGCACTCAAAACTGCTGACAGTTTTTCTCCTCTCCTGTCAACAACACCGTGGTGCTCCCTGCAGAACAGGTTGGAGGGAGAAGAAAATGGCAGCGCTCCCAATCACGCGCGCCATCAGTTGGGCCCTTGCACAGTTGCAGTTGCACCACCGTCTGTCCATCTGGCCATCGGGATCGCCGGCTTCACGTGGGCCCATCCCCTGCGTCCCCTGTCGGAGTCGGAGACACACGAGGGCGGGCTCAGCGAGTCCAGCGATGGCCGATGGGCTTCCTGGTGCGCAACGCCCACGACGTGGACTTTGTGCCGGGCCTCGCGGCCTACGTCCTCTCTAGACTACTCCCTCTGTCTAAAAAAAATCAATTCTTCGGTTTCCGTGTTTAACGTTTGATCATTCGTCTTATTTAAAAATTTTTCAAAAAATTAGTCACACATAAAGTATTATTCATAATTTATCATCTAATAAAAGCAAAAATATCAATCGCAAAAAAAGTTTAAATAAAACAAATAGTCAAAAATTATAGGTAAAAAGTGAAAAATTGGTTTATTTTGGGACGGAGGGAGTACACGTATGAGAAAAGTCCACTGTATGTCCCTCAATCAGTGCAAACTAATTCACTCGGTGCCATTGAAAGCGTTTTCGGCTGATGTGGTGTTTACGTGGATTATTTGAATGGGTCTTGTCTCATATATGTTAACTAGATGGATATCTCGGGTTGCTGCGGGAGAACTGTGCGATAACAGAGTAAATGTGAATTTAAAAAAAATATTCTTACCTACTATACATTTTTTTCATGTGTTTATATATTTTTGTGTCTTTATCAATTATCCATAGTTTATAAATGGTTTGGTTGTATAGGGAGAAGAGATGCAATCTACACTCTTGATGAATCATCCAAAAGCTAAAAACAATTGAGGTGATGTGAAGAGATGCAATTTACACTCATAATGATCATCCTAAGGCTAAAAACAATTGAGATGATATGGCTTGATTTACACTCTTAATGTATTATTCTAAGGCTAAAAACAATTAAGGTAATGTGACATTATGAGAGAATAGAGAATGATATTAACTTTATACAAAGTAGGGATATGTTGCTTATGTAACACTAAAGGAAAAATATAAATAAAAAAATAAAATGCAAATATACACGAGCCAGTCACGGTAAAATAAGAAAACTATGGGACCTGCATCTCCATGTTAGTGTGTTCCACCCCACCCCCCACACCTCTTTGTTCTCTACTTTTCATTTCCCCTTCTCCCTCTCCCTCCCCAACCCCCACCACCGAGAAAAAAACAACGACTAGCGACCTCAGCATGTGCCATCCATGTGGTGGTACCATGGTTTCACTTATTGCAGTAATCGCCCAAGCTGCCAGAGCACGATAACGATATGTTACGGTTTTGTTTAGCAAATACCGCGATAATCAAAAACTTGAAAAAAAAAGGCTGAATATCGAAATAATCACAACATACCGCGTGATAATCATGACATCTCACGTGATTAACACAGTTTGATCACCTAAACTGCAACGATTTTTCCTCAAAAAACAAATTTAAATTCGTGCGGTTTCTCCACAATTATTGTCAATAGTCGTTTCTCTGCCCCCGCACGGTTTCAAAGGGGAAAACGATAAGTGAAACCCTAGGTGGGTGGCACCTCTGCCTCAATGGTACGGTGGTAGTAGCTCAATCTCATTGACGACATCGGCCAATGTTTATGATGTCACATACTCCCTGGGGGAGGAAGTAGAGATTGGCAAATCAAAACATGTCGCTGCCGCAGCTTGTTGCCCCTCTTATCCCCCACCATCTGCACCCATACCAGTATTCAAGCTCATCGCCCTCTACTGTCAGCACGAGAGGCATCATTGTTCAAAGAGTAGGAGGCGTTGTGTTGAGCAGGAGATGGAAGAGAGGGCATGCTGGGTGGCAAAGATGGAGTAGGGTGTGGTGCCCCCTGGCCATTATCATTGCCGTATGCTAGTAGGGGAGGACGTCATCTCAACGATGGTGTCAACATCCACGTGGCTTGTTTTAATAACGCATGGGTCCGGCTAGGATATTATTAGTATACATCATTGTTTTATATGGGTCCTGCATTTTGTTTTTTCCTTATTTGTTTTTAGTTTTTACTCAATTAACGATATGTGCCATGTTAATGCATGTGAGATAAATACCAAGTCAACTAATGCATGTGACAATAGCTGAAAGCATTTTCAATATTGTTGAGGGACTTAGTTTGCACTAATATATCTAATATAGTTTGTACCCATTAACTATAGAGCTCAATATGTAAACATGTCAGAGCAGGTGCAATAGCAAATTATAAGCCAATTATAAACATATTTTAAAAAGATAAGAGATAAGAGAGAAGAGCAACGAGCTACGGATTTGTCTGTAGCACGAACTCCAAGACACATGTGTGTATGACATATAGGACCAGATATTAATTGTGTAGTATATGTTTATAGTTAACTATTGTATGAATTGACTATTAAGTTGGCTATAGACGATTTGGAGCCAGCAACTGGTTGTACTGTTGAACTTGCTCTGAGTCATCATCAACTAGTAACTATTATATTTAAGGCTCATACAAACATGCTACATCATCTATAAATTATTAGATTATAAATATCGCTATGCAAGTATGTCAAATCATCATTCTTTATATCATTTTCACAATACTTTAATCTATATTCATCTATCATTTCAATATATTTAACATACATTCATCAATAAAATTCCATATCATATATATTCATCCATCATTTAATACATGTAACGTACGTTCAACTATATATCCCGCAGCAAAGCGTGGGTTGTCATCTTGCCATAGAATATGGGGGACGTTTGCTACCCTACCCTGCTCTGCCGTTCACAAGAGTGTGCGTGTGAACGAAACATGAGGGACATGAAGAGGACTTTTTCCTTCACATATTAGGCGTAAGTGGGCTTTTAATCTCGGCCCTCCACACCGTCTCAAGATGGGCCAAGTACACTTCACGAGCCCACCTCAAAGCCCCAAAACAAACGAGGCCCGCGTTGCCCGGCGTCCGCCCGCGGCGCTCTTCTCCCGCTCTCGCGTTTCAATTTTCAAAAACCGAAAATAATCGGCACGGCCGCCGACGGTGCAGGACGAAAAAAAAAAAAAAAGAGACAGTGGGCGCAACCACCCGTTGGAATCCAACCCACAGAGCCGTGGGACCCGCGAGCCCCGTGGCCCCCACCTGCAAGCGAGACGTCCGCGTCGCCGAGGCGTTGGTCGCACCTACAATGAGGTGGCCAGGCCTCCTACTGCGACGCAAAATGGCGCATCCCTTCGCCTGCACTCCTCCTCCGAGGTCCAGGCTGTCCCAGGCCTATAAAACGAGCGGAGTGGGGGGAGCGGAAACCCTAAGCCGAGACCACGCAGAGAAGGGCGTCTTCGTACTCGCCTCTCTCCGCGCCTCCGAGCTTTTCGATTTCCCTTCTCTCCGCCGTCGTAGCAGCCGCACCACCGATCCGCCGCCATGAGGGAGTGCATCTCGATCCACATCGGCCAGGCCGGTATCCAGGTCGGAAACGCGTGCTGGGAGCTCTACTGCCTCGAGCATGGCATCCAGGTACGGATCCCCCTCCGTTCCCCCCCCCCCCACCCCGCACTTTGTTTTCCTTGTTCTTGGCTAGAATGTTAGATCTCGGGTGGATCTGGGTGGGTGTGCGGTTGTTGGGTATTTATGTTTGGTCTGTTAGTGGATCTGGCTGCCTGAGAAGATTTGCCAGTCTGGACCTGCGTTTGCTCTGTTGTAGGTAGTGGATCTGATGAAATGTTCAGTCTCTGCGTTTACTGCGTTGGTAGATCTGGTTCTATGATGGTTGTATGATGCGTGGAGTCGGTAGATGCAGGCGATTAAAGGCAGTTGTTGAATTTTGCTGAAATTGTCGTTCCATTCACTGGATCTAACAGCGGATGATGTTTAATGTTGAAACCATGGTTATTTATGTCATGATGATGTGGTTTTGTGGTAGATCCGTGCAATGTATGTTCCATAAATCTCTGGTTTAACATGGAAATTGCATGATTCTAGACGCATAGGATGATACCGGCTGATAGTCCCTGTAGTTGATAGATCACTATGTTTTACAGCTACATCATATGCATATTTTAATTATCGATGTATTTGGATCTGGTCAATATCACTGCTATACATCGCTTGTCGTAGACATGGTTATGTTCGCACTCACGTTACCGATCTAGTACAAATAAGATGTCATTGTATTTTGTAACAATGACCCGTCAGTTCCAGATCTACATTTTCCTGTTCTAGATCTGTTTGTTCGATATTACAACATGTATGCTAGTTTTGAAGTTATCCTGTAGTTTCATTTATTAAGAGTGATAAATGTTATTTGGATTGGTCAACTGTTGGGATCATTTCTGGGGTTGTGTTATCTGTGTGTACTTATTTTGTTTTTGGCTGCAACGCTAATGCACAAACATGTTTTTATCCTTTGCAGGCTGATGGTCAGATGCCCAGTGACAAGACCGTTGGTGGAGGTGACGATGCATTCAACACCTTCTTCAGCGAGACTGGTGCTGGGAAGCATGTTCCCCGTGCTGTCTTTGTTGATCTTGAGCCTACTGTCATTGATGAGGTGAGGACTGGTGGCTACCGCCAGCTCTTCCACCCTGAGCAGCTCATCAGTGGCAAGGAGGATGCAGCCAACAACTTTGCCCGTGGTCACTACACCAGTAAGTGTCAATCTTTTCTAAGGAGCTTTCCAATTGTTTGGGTTATGCCGCTGTTTGGTGGATGGCTAACTTGACGTGTTATTCTTTCAGTTGGCAAGGAGATTGTTGATCTGTGCCTTGACCGTATCAGGAAGCTTGCTGACAACTGCACTGGTCTCCAAGGTTTCCTTGTGTTCAATGCTGTTGGAGGTGGAACTGGCTCTGGTCTTGGTTCCCTCCTCCTGGAGCGCCTCTCTGTTGACTATGGCAAGAAGTCCAAGCTCGGGTTCACAGTGTACCCATCCCCTCAGGTCTCCACCTCTGTGGTTGAGCCATACAACAGTGTCCTCTCCACCCACTCCCTCCTTGAGCACACTGATGTTGCTGTCCTCCTTGATAACGAGGCCATCTATGATATATGCCGCCGCTCCCTTGACATCGAGCGCCCAACCTACACCAACCTCAACAGGCTTGTGTCTCAGGTACATCCTTGCATACTGGAAATAATCTTTATGCCTGCCATAATAATGCACTGTTATTTCTTTGTTGTGTGCTAACCAACTTTTTGTTATTCTAATTTGCAGGTTATCTCATCCTTGACCGCCTCCCTGAGGTTTGATGGTGCTCTCAATGTGGATGTCAACGAGTTCCAAACCAACCTTGTGCCCTACCCGAGGATCCACTTCATGCTTTCATCTTACGCCCCAGTGATCTCTGCCGAGAAGGCCTACCATGAGCAGCTCTCCGTCGCTGAAATCACCAACAGCGCCTTCGAGCCATCCTCCATGATGGCCAAGTGCGACCCTCGCCACGGCAAGTACATGGCATGCTGCCTCATGTACCGTGGTGATGTGGTCCCCAAGGACGTGAACGCCGCTGTCGCCACCATCAAGACCAAGCGCACCATCCAGTTCGTCGACTGGTGCCCGACCGGGTTCAAGTGCGGCATCAACTACCAGCCGCCCAGCATCGTCCCCGGCGGCGACCTGGCCAAGGTGCAGAGGGCCGTGTGCATGATCTCCAACTCCACCAGCGTCGTCGAGGTCTTCTCCCGCATTGACCACAAGTTCGACCTCATGTACGCCAAGCGCGCCTTCGTCCACTGGTACGTGGGTGAGGGCATGGAGGAGGGCGAGTTCTCCGAGGCTCGCGAGGACCTGGCCGCGCTCGAGAAGGACTATGAGGAGGTCGGCGCTGAGTTCGACGAGGGTGAGGACGGCGATGAGGGCGACGAGTACTAGAGGAGCTCGAGTTCTTGATGTGCTGCTGTGTGTCAAAGGCCAGCTACTGCTGCTAGCTATCCCATGATCTGCCATTGTGGCGTTATCCTGTTGCCGTGTGTGTTTTGAGACATTTGCTTATGGTGTGATGTGATATTGGGCTTACAACCTTCGTTGTTGTATCAGCCCTATGTTATGTGAAACTGCGTCGTCGTTTTTAATATGCGTGTTTGTCTTTATATTTACTTCAAGTTGGTTACTGTTTAGGATTACGCTTTGCATTCGCCTCTTTGACTGCTTGCGTAGCCGTGAAAGTTTCTATAGCATACAGGAATACTCCTACGCTTTTACTACTTTGATCGAGTGATCGTACTAGGAATAGTGCGTTCCAGGTCGGTACCATTTTGGCCCGGTCATTGTTTGGTTGGCATGGCCGAGTGGCCCGAGTGTACAGCAATAGTTGAATCTGAATCGCGTTGGCAGTTTGATGCACTGATGATGCTAACAGTCACCATGGCTGCTTGCCTAGCCATGACAATTTCTTAAATTCATAAGCAGCCTAGGACTACCGGAGAGTTATTTTTTTAGAGAAGAGTTCTTTTATCGGAAATGGTATGGAACGTATACCGTTCAAACGGTACAGCTTTCTTCTTTATGGATTTCTGTCCCCTATGCCTGTGTTTCACTGTCTCGTTTCGCTCCTGCTTCGCTGCATTCGTCTGTAGCAGTGTTTCGGCAACGATGTCGCTATCAGCCCCCAGCGAAGAGCGCCTCGACAGAGCTAGGGCAAGGGCGCCATAGCCACCATTGCGGGCGAGCGAGGTGAGGCGGGTCATGAGGCAGGCGAGGTCGATGGTGGAGGACTCGGACTGAAAGATGGACTGCGGTAGGAGGAAATACACCGTGTCGGGATCTAGCGAATCGTCCGGCCTGAACGGCCCCTTCGTCAGGGGCAGCAAACGTACAAACGTACACAGCAACAATGAACACCTCATGATATTATTTATGATACCACTAGTACTAGATATGACATGTAGCTAAGACGGAATGAGCTCACATGTTAAGGCAGGCCTCCGTTCCGACGGACCCCCCCGACCGCGTGCTGCCGCGCCTCCTGCACCTCTGCACCTACCCCGCCGCACCTCCCCTCTTCCTCCGACCTCCCTACCGATGACAACGGAGACGGTGGGTGGCGGTGGCTCGATGGCAAGTGACATGGGTGGCCGGATCGGTCGTTGGCTGTAGGGAGACGGCGACGGGCTAACGACGGCGGCGCGACAAGCTCGGCGGGGTGACAAGCAGCTGGATCCAAGGCGGTCGGATCTAGGGCGGCCGGACAAGCTCGGTGACAACAACAGCGGGACGACGTGCTCGGCGACGATGGAGTGGTAAGCTCGGCGATAGCGACAACGACAACGAGAATTCGCTACCATTGATATGTTACTGTTCATGATATCACTAGTACCATATATGATACTGTTCTAATATCATATATGTTACATGTGAGGTAACATGTTACTTGGAAGATACCATATTATTTCAGCATGCTACCTTAAAGTATTATACATGATACATGTGAGGTACCATATTACCTAGACATGGTACCATGGCTGATATAATTGAGGTATCATGTTACCTAGAAAATATCATGTTACTTAGATTTGGTGTCTATCCCGTTAAAGCAACGGGCTACCGTACGGTAGCATCCTCTTTTTTTGTTCGAACTCTATGGCCCCGTTCGGTTACAGAGAGGGTAAGTTAACTTACTCCGTGCGGAAAACAGAGTAATAGATTAGTACATGATTAAATAATTATTAAAAAATATGAAATAGATTAATATGATTTTTTTAAACAATTTTTCTATAGAAAATTTTTGCAAAAGATACAGCGTTTAGCAGTTCGGAAAGCGTGCGCGTGAAAAACGAAAAAGTTAAGCTAACTTGTGTGTGTCGGCGAACGTGGCCTATATCCATTTAGATATACGTAGCTTTTTTTTTTATTTCGGGAACTTAGGGACTTAGGTCCTCAAACACAAGGTGTTACTTATGTCCTTTCACACTTTTATGTCTTGTTAAACCAACTTAACTTCTTTTTGGAACCGAGAGCAGTTCATAAGCAAAGTCACCGCCGGAGCAAGTTGGAACAAACCATACAGGCCAGTGTTTCGCCCCCTCTTTTTCTCCTTGCCATTTGCATGGACTGATTGCCACGCCAACGCAGCAGCGGTCGCCGTCTTATCTCAGGGAAGTTTAGAGGGGGAAAAAATGATTGGATGCATAGCGATTAATACCTATGAAAATGTAGAAATGAAGTATAAGAAAGCTAAAAGAAAATTTTCTTTACTATAAGTTGTATAGAGAAAATATTGAAATTTTTTCATCCATTCAAACCTCTTCAAAAAATTTCTATATATTAACGTGCATTTCTATTCCTCAAAATTTCCTATTTCTATAGCTTGAAATTCAATCCACTTAAATTCTTAAATCCGGCCACTTCCTTGCTTCCTCCCTGTTGTCTGTTGCTATCGCTGTCGGGGATAATTCTCCTCGTTTTTATGTCCGCCCGCGTGGAAGCTGATCCCAAACACCTCAAGTGGGGCTCCAGCTCAATCATATCCACTCTCCATTTGACCTCACGCTCGATCGGCGCGATCGTTCTCTCGTGCGAATTGCCGAATCGTGCGCCTGAATTCCGACGAGTTGTTCCTGCGCTGCTACTGCTTCTAATGAGTCTGAATTGTGTGTGTGTGGTGTTGTCGTGAGAACGACCACGAGCAGCAGCAGCATCGGAGGATTCCTTCGCTTTCTCCTTTTCTCGAGCCTGAATATCTATCTTCCCCGAGATTCTGAATTTCTGGGAGCAAAAATATCTCGATGTTGCGGGACCATCTGTGGCCTATCCGGTGTCACGTGGAATTATTGCATTTTTTTTCTGTGGCTCTCGTGAATTTTTACTGGATGCATAAGTTGTGGTGTCTGCATTTTGACAGAGAGATTGTGGATGTGTATTTATCTGTACTTTCTTTTTTTTCTGAGACACGATCAGGAGTTGCCCCCAGGACTCCATTTTAGCACATTTAATTCAACAGCGTGGACTTGTGAACATGAAGGAAGTGCCGGATACACTCCAGATCATTCCTGGAATACATGCAAAATGTCTGAATTATGTTGGATTTTCTCGACCAAAATGTGCAAAGCCGGTTCTTGTCTGAAATGTGTGTGCATCTTTCTCTCACTCCAACTGTTCGACATAGAATGGATAACTACGTAGCTGCTTCTGTGGGCTTTGAGGGGTGGTTGCCCGGTGAGATATGTGTCAAACAATGCCTGTTCTTTCCAGCTCAACCTTTATTGCCAATTTATAATCTTATGAACTCGTGTGCTTCAGGCTATGTGGCACAATAGGTTATCTGTTCCCAAAAGTTCATCTTTATAGATTGCCATCATAGATAAAGAACATCTGAGCAACTGAAATGCTTATCTTATACAGTAGTTGCGCGCTGTGTTTCTTTTCCAATTCTCGAATTTGACCTACCTTCATCTCCACGCGTGACTAAAAGCTAAGATAACATTTTGGTGGATCCAAAAGCTCCATCCATCTCCTTTATCTGATTGTGAAATGGTGTAGTGTATCCTCTACTGTCCAATTCTTCGAGATAACTCATCGTCTCTCTCAACATAGCCACGCGCATATTCAGACATTTTTTCTATCCAATTGTTCAGTTGTATTCTCATTTCTGTCTATTAAAGTCACCATTTTTTGCTTGAATCAAAAAGAATATACTGCTCCCTCCATCCCAGATTATAAGAGATTTTGACTTTCTGTTTGTAATATTTGATTGTTCGTCTTATTTAAAAAATTTGAAAATATTATTTATTATGTTTATTATTTTCTTTATTATTAAAAGTAGTTTAAGTATTACTTATAAATTTTTATATTTACACTAAATTTTTAAATAAAACGAATGGTTAAAAATTATAAGTGAATAGTTACAATCCCATATATTATGGGACAGAGGTAGTAGTATTTCTATCTTAAGTTGCAGGGTTTAACTGAATTTCTCTGGTAATTCCTAGTTACCAACTACTGGCGTCTCTTCCTCATGGTGATGTTTAAGAGTATTAAACTGGGAACCTCTGGAGTGCTCCAATTCCATGTGGTGATGAAAAGGGCACTCAGCCCACTCGTGTCACATCCACATCACAAAAGGATAATTCACAGTAGTGAGTGACTGTGGAAGAATGCTTTGACACTTTTATCCCCACTTAGAGAGTTGTAGTGGTTTTGGACAGAGAGAACAAGATAGTGACAGATGAATTGTAACCAGGGATTAGAGTAGTATCAGACTAGTTATGCCAACACCTTCGGACTATTATAGATGGTAGTTCAGTACCAATTTGGTAGCTCCAAAACTTTGATATGGTAGTACGGATGCAGCTCCTCTGTTTTACATTGGAGGGACGTGGGTGACTGACTATAGGTATCACTGCTTATGGGCACACATGTCAGTCACTGTGACTTAAGTCAGAGGAGCCCATTACCCTATGAGAATTTTAGCACCGACTATGTTAGGCCCTGTTTAGTTTCCAAAAACATCACATCGAATCTTTGAACACCTAAATAAAAAATTAAATATATATATACGAATATTAAAACTAATTACACAACTATGGAGGAAATGATGAGACGAATCTTTTGAGCCTAATTAGGACGTGATTAGCTATAAGTGCTACAGTAACCAACATACGCTAATGACGGATTAATTAGACTCAAAAGATTCATCTCGCGGTTTCCAAGCGGAATCTGAAATTTGTTTTGTAGTTAGACCACATTTAATACTTCAAATGTGTGAATGTACGCGTCGATGTGATATTTTTGCAGAACTATTTTGCAAACCGAACACCGCCTTAGGGGGTGTTTCTTCCCTAGAACTTTTTTTAGTCCATGTCACATCGAAAGTTTGACACTAATTAGAAATATTAAATATAGACTATTAATAAAACACATCTCATACTCTGCACTATTTCGTGAGACGAATCTATTGAGCCTAATTAGTCCATAATTAGCGAATGTGATGCTACAGTAAACATTTGCTAATCGTAACTTAATTAGGCTTAAAAAATTTGTCTAATGAAATAGCATTTATTTATGCAAATAGTTTTGTCATCCGTCTATATTTAATACTCTTAATTAACGTCTAAATATCTAATGTGACAGAGAAAAAAAAAGTCTCTAGATCCAAACCACCTTAGTCTTAGTCTTAGTGTTAGTGCGATTTGGCATCAAACCAAAACGTGCCTTCAATTTTCCTTTGTGTGCACGAGAGAAACTTTGGGATGGGCACCATGCAGGTCAACTTGCAGAGTCAGAACCAACGATGTATGGCGATCAGTAGTAGCAGGATAGAGACCATTCACGAAGAATGGAAGAAGCGTTGCCCATGCTTCTAGAATATTCCATGGCAGCTTCCTTCCCGTTATTCCACGGCGTCTTCCACACCGGCCGGAGTACATCGTTGTGTGTGCCCCCAAAACGAACAGTACAGTTTGTTGAAGTGAACGAGACTGTATAATCATAAGTGTCCTTCATTGATTGATCCCGGAGGCGGTTGCTTTTGCATGCGGTTGCTAGCGCTGGAGGCTGATCATATTTTCAACACCCTCCTTATCAATTGATCGTCATAATGCAATGGTCTTGAATTTCTCGAATGGTCTTTGAATTTCTCGAAAAATCTTGTAGAAAAAATATTTTTTTCTCCTACGAGATCACTTGTTTGTCTCCGGTCTCCGGTGAGACCATCGGGGACTGCTCTATCTCTTTCTCTCTTCGCTCAGTGCCAAAGCATACGTGCTTGATAACGTGTTGAAGTGAATGAGACTGTAGAATCAAAAGTGTCTTTTATTAATTGATCACTGTACATATACATATATTTGATTAGCGTAACTACGGAGCGGAGACGGTTGCCTTTGCATGCAGTTGCCAGCACTGGAGGCTGATCATATTCCCAACACAGTTGACACAGATGCACTGATCAGAAGGCAAACCCAAAGAATATTCCAACAACAATTCTAAGAAGGCAAACCCAAAGAATATTCCAACATTAATTCTAAGTTTGAGAGTATCAAATTGTGAAGCTGGACCATGCAAAGACTTATAGGTGGTAATTTAATTTTTTTTTATAATCAGTTTCCGGGATCCCTGTGTTGACAATTGATCGGTATGGACTGTGGACTGTGGAATCAGCTTATCCCCTTGCTTGTATTACAAAAATCAACATACTCTATTATTTTAAGCCCTGCTCTTTACCTCTTAAGGATTGTAGATTATAGTGGGCATAATTTTCTAGCTGCTATGCTGCGATCCCTATGTTGACATTTCTTTCTTTTTTTCTTTTTGCAAAAAGTCATTAAATTGATTAGAATATCTTCTAACAATATTTTAAGTTTATTACATTTAACTTAGTCATCTCTCGTATTTTAATAGATGATGCAGTTTACCTTTTGTTACACATTTGATCGTTTGTGTTATACAAATATAGTTGTTCTCTTTTAATTTAAATTTAAACTAGAATAGAGCACTTATTTTAGGATAGAGATAATATTTTTAAGATTAAAGGACGTTAATTTCTTAAGTTAGTAAAAAGCAACAAAGGTGATGGAAAGGCCAAACGATATATTTGTGAACACAAAATAATTTATGAATATAATTTAATATACGTGTTTTTAGTGATCTAAAAATCAAGGCAAGAAAATATAATATAATAAAAAAAGTCTTAAAATTAACTCAATTATAAGATAGAAAATTTAAATTTTGGCTTATAAGTATATACGAAAGCGAAAAGATGATACTGAATATTATTTGAAATGGTACATTCCATGGAGCGAAATTTATTACTAGTACATTGCACAACACTCTTAGCGGATATTGCAATGACAGCTTCCAAATGCATACTGCCCCTTTTGATATATATACTGAAACTGGTTTTGAATATTAGAATTTGTACTATGACTAATTTGAGAGGTTTCCATGAATGGTTGCTAAGGATACAAGTAAAATACTATATATAGTACTCCCTCGTATTTTTTTGTTAGACGTTGGTTAGTTCAATTTTGAACTAACCAACGTCTAACATTTAAATATGGAGGGAATATTGCTAAAATTCAAACTTCAAATTTATTTCTAAAGAAGAAACAAGCATGGTTTAAACTTGAAATAATAACCACGATTTTATATTTACAGAGCATGTTACTAGTGTTCCATTACTTTCTCTGAGGCTAAAACCGTCATATTGAGCTGCTCGACAATTCTAGTTGAAACAAATGCCCAAAAATCATATAGCCGATTTCGCAGTAGCGCAACATATGAAAGCAAGGGACAGCTTGCCGGAAAAGCACAACTTTTAATTTGCATCTTCTAAAAGGCAAAACTTTTAAAAGTTTGGACGTTCTCGGAAAGGCAAAAACGCCCCAAATTTTGTTAGGCTCTGCTGCACTTTATTTTATTACAGCTGATACACAACGGTACACTGGTAACAGCTGAACTAAATTGTCTCTAGCTACTAGCCTTCAAAAAATAAATTAAAATTGTCTCTACTCGTTATCCTGGACCAAAAAAATAAAATAAAGAGAGAAGTGTATCAGTCTCGTTTCTTTTGTTTCTGCTTAAGTTTATAAGTCAAGATTTAAATTTTTAATATTATTAGAGCTGATTTTAAGGGTTTTTCTATCATATTTTATTTTTTAAACTTTATTTTTATATCGCTAAGAACACGTATATAAAAATTTTATTTATAAATTATTTTTCATTTATAAATACCTGTTTGTTTTTTTCTCAAACACCCAAGGATAACTACTTATGTTGCTACCGTCTAAATTAACTCCGGGTACGACTAGCACAGGAGAGCACCGAGCACGCACGCACGCACGCACTCGATAAATCTAATCTATACGCCGTGCACGCAAGCCGGGAATGACACATCGACACCACACCCTGAGCTGCTTCCGTTACCTCCCCGGTTAAAACCCAAGACGCCACGCATTGGCAATGCACCGACCACGCGCTCGAGCTTCAGCTAGCTGGGCTGCACAAACATGTGGGTACATTACACTGTAGGGTAAAAAAAACCCGGTGACATTAGTTTGGTAATATATAGCTCATGTTTTGACCCTTGCATGTTATTTTTTAAGATGGTATTTCTTTTTTGGAAAGAATAGTTCTTTTTGATAACGATATACCTAGATGCATCATCTCTGTTATGGATTAATTTGCCGAATCATAAGAAAACATGTGTATATTAAAACGTATATTGAAAATGGAGACAACGGGAGTCGCGGCAACAATGACCATTTTAGAAAGAAACAAGGTCGTCTTTTCACGAAGGATCCAAACTTAGGTATTTGGCGAATTATAAGGAAGCATGCATATATTAAAACATATATTATAAATGAAGACAACGATAGTCGTAACAACGATCACCGTTTTAAGAAAGAAACAACATCGTCTTTTTACGAAGGATCCAAACTTGGGTTGAAACGGTTGCGTGCTCATCATCCTAGTGTATCCACCAATGGGAATTCATCCCTGTCTTTAGGAGAGAACCGTGTTTCATCACTTGACACGTGTTTCTTAATATCTAATGTCGCTCGTAGGCATTTAAAGTAGACTTATATCTCTGCTTATATAAGATATGGCTAAGTGTGAAGAGGCTTATCTAATACTACGTACCACCACTGAACCATCGTCCGAAACAGTAAAATGAATATATTTTTTCAATGATCCATTCACAATTAGTATTTTATTGGATTTGGCTACACGGCGTTAAACCACCACATCATCTATTCATCAGCCATTTTTCGTACCTTTTTGTGATATATATAGAAATACCAAGGTCATAAAAACCAATCTATGTTCAAATCCTTCAGGTTCACTATCCAAAAACCAGAGTTCAAATTTGTGTTTAGACCGGGTAAAAACTAAAAAGCATGAAGTAGAAAAGAGAACACTGGGCAGGGGCAAAACCGTAATTTTTGGGGGGAGATCACTTCGTTTCCAAGTTGCTCCTCCGCCTACAAATACGCAGGCGCATCTGCGGCTTCCCCTTCCTCTCCCTCTCCCTCCTCCTCCTCCTCCACCCGGCGTCCTCACGCGCGCGCGCGCATACACCTGTCTCGCTGGAGTCCTAGGGCTTCGAGCTCCGCATTCCGATCCCGCCTCCGCCGTCGATCGGCGCGCCGGCTCTGGTGGTGCGGGGGTTGGTTTGGTTTTGGTGTGGGGGGAGGCGGCGAGATGGTGTCGGGTGGGCGCGTGGGTGGTGGAGAGGGGGAGGCGGAGCCGGAGGTGTCCGCGGCGGTGGCGGTGGAGGAGGAGGTGGCGGAGGCGCCCGCCGCGAGGGAGCTGGTGGTGGGGTACGCGCTGACGTCGAAGAAGGCCAAGAGCTTCCTCCAGCCCAAGCTCCGGGGGCTCGCCAGGTACTAGTTAAGTTGTTGCCAAGGGGATTCATCTGTGGATTTGTTGCTTCACGTTTTGTTTCGCGGCGAGGAGGAATCGGGTGGAAAAGGCGCTTGTTGTTTTTGTGTGTCTGGGTAAGGCGCATTGGAGGGGGAAGCGTTTGGTGTGGCGGTCCTTCCTGTTGGTTTTGTTTGAATCGGATGGATTCTTCTCCCGTTTTCGCTTAGGATTCGAGAGATCAGGCGTGATTCTGGATCCTTCTGGTTATGAACCGTGAGGAGGAAGAGGTGAATAGTGAATAAAATAGTTCGTTCGTTGTCAGCTACTCCATTGTTTTAGTGATAACGATGATGATACCTCGTTCATTGACCTCTGTGCTTGACTTCAGTAGTGCTAGTAGATTCTGACACATATTCCCTTCCCCCACTCTTTTTTTCCCCTAATTAGTGACGAAAATGACATATTTCTTTTTTACTTTCCACTGTTTCTGCACTGTTGTTTCTGAGCTAGAGATTAGCATGTTGTTGAGCCAAATAAAACGGTGTTACTTTATTGTTTTAAAGGCCTTAAAGTGGGAGAAAAGGTGATGCTTTTCTTTGCGAAAATTAGTTAGTGCAAAAGATGGTGAAAGGTGGCCTTTTCGACATTGAAACGTCTGACTGGATATCTGCTTGTGATATGATCTGATCCATCATTTCTCTGTGGACGGTGGGCTCCTTTTTAGTCTCTCGTGTGGAAGTGGAGGCGTTGTTGCCAACGTTTCCAACAACGATCGAGCAATTTTAGAGAATAGTAAAACAGATATTCAATAGAAGAATTAGAGTTGCTTAGTTTTCTAGAATCATCGCCTGCAACTGACTGAATACTTAAATAAGCAAACCTTTGTATTGCTGCTATTTTCTTTTGGGATAAGAAAGTGACATCGATGCATGCCCTACTGTATGGAAGTATTATATATTTATATTCGCTTCTGATAGGAACTCTTAACTTATCCAATAATTTAGTCACATTCCTAAACTTATCCATGAAGTGTAACAGTAACATGTGCATGCTTTGTCTTAAATTTTCTCAAAACCTTACTGTGCATGATGCACTTATGTGTGTTGTTTGACTACTTTCGTTGACTGCGATACCATGCACTGGGATCAAGTGTAGAGATCCATAATACACTAGGGATAAACAAAATCATTGGTCCATCAATTTTATTGCATGATTATATTATAGCAATGCAAATTTTGTTTACCTACAACTTGTGTATTCTTCTGGATGCAAATTTGTTTTGTCTGGACCTATAGTTTCAGAATATATAGTTGCGCACACATCAGTAGGATCAGGTCAGGACATGGAATGAAGGCATCACATGCATGATAAGTTTGTGAAATAGTTTAGTGCCCACATGATAAACATTTGCATTGCCTTTTGTGCTTTATGTGGCCCACATATATCTTGCTAATCAAGTACTGTATCTCCATACAATCTTAGAAAGATGGTGCTTGGTTAAAGCTATCCCTTTATTAACTGATTATATTATCATCTTTCATGCATCTGGTGATACTGTTGTATTTTTCTCGTGACATTTCTGTATGAGGCATGAATTATGAACAAACATACCCTTATTTGCTTATGCTAATCACCAGGAAATTTGCATCTGTCCCAAACTACTATCAGGTGCATACCCAAATTACTATTTTGCACGAGGATAGCTTGCAATCGTTTGAAAGTACATGCCCATATCTGTTCTTTTTAGCTAAACAATTAATTGTGAGTTTGAATGTGTTCTTATTCATGTTTGCTTTTCTATATGGAAACGAAAGCTCTGCAGTGTCTGCCTTCATGATATACCTAGATGAGGCTTGTCATTGTCATCTACTTCTCATTGCACTTTGTAGAGATTTATTTCAAGCTTTTATGCCCATTAAAATTGTATGGACTTTTCCTTGAACATAAGATTACAAGAGTCTGTGAACTTAATATCATGCAGCTCTATAGCTATCACATATAGGAGACATGATGTTAAATTGATTTGAATTATGTTTATCCATATTATTGGCTTCTAAGCCTTCTGAAACATATTTGCAGGAAGAAAGGGATTCTCTTTGTTGCTATTGATCAGAAACGTCCACTGTCAGATCAAGGACCTTTTGACATTGTTCTGCATAAGGTTTGAAAATATTAGATATATTTAATACCTTGATGTATTTATGTCTGGATGCTGTTAAGTATTTGGATATAGGTTGCTTTTCTTAGTTTGTCTTGTTTTTCATTGAAAACTGAATGATAACCTTGTATTCTCTACGTACAGTTGACTGGAAGGGAGTGGCAACAGTTATTGGAGGTCAGTAATCTCAAATAAGTTAAAATAACTGTCAGTCTCTTTGTGGGAATGTACATATCATCTGTTCCTTACTAATCTTTTATTGACTTTTCCTCATTTGGTAGGAATATAGGGAGGCACACCCAGAAGTTACTGTTCTTGACCCACCAGGTGCCATAGAACATTTGCTCAATCGTCAGTCTATGCTTCAAGAAGTTTCTGAATTGGACCTCTCGGATTCTCATGGTAATTTCTATAAATGGCATCTTGGTTCTGGTTTGAAAGAAACAAATATACTATATAAAAGAAAAGAATGTGCAATATTAGGTGGACAACTACAGATTTTTTGTTCGTGCCCGATCAGGATAGGTTTGAAACAACTAACATAGGTTTCCTTTGATCTGAAACGTATCATAAAAAAAAGGTGTAGACTACCTTTTGGCAACGGCAATGCAACAGTTTGTTTGGCTCTACTGGTTGAACAAAACAAAGTTATCTTGGGAACAGTCACATATGGACTTTTTGCATGTCTGTATAATTAGGTATGGATGAATCATTTGATGTTCTATGTGACTATGTCACATGTAGTATAAAGCATTGATTTGTCTTCTGTCCTTTGTACCCTTTTAATTTCTTGTTAAACGAACTGCATAGTTCTCACTGCTGGGCCCTTTGGTTCAGAGTAGTAATATATATTTACCATTTTTACCAGTAGTTGATATTGCTGTAATTTTTAGACTTCAGTCTTTACACTCCACTGTTTAGGAGGCTGGATATGGTCATATGGAAGATTTGGTTCCTAGAACCTTCCCAAAGGCTGATTTCCTCATTATGGTGTAGTTGCCTTTTGCAGGTAGAGTTGGCGTTCCTAAGCAGCTGTTTGTCAATACAGATCCATCATCAATACCAGCTGCTGTTATGAGGGCTGGACTATCTCTTCCATTAGGTGAGCTAGCTTATCTTGTATGCATGCACGTAATAATTATTGTCTTACTCCTAAGTTGTTTTTAGCATCTTTACATTTTCCTAAGTTACAATTTGACATTGTATGCATGTAGGAGCAAAACATTGTACTAATTCCGTCCCCAAAAGACTTCATCTTCCTGCCATCCTCCCACAACAATACATATACCAAAATACTAAAATACCCTTCACTTTATCAAACTCCAATGAACTTGTCCTCACTTTTGCACACTCCAATAAACTTGTCCCCTACTTTCTCAAACTCCACTAAACTTGTCCTCTATTTTCTCAAACTCCAATACAATGATTTCTTAACAAATGAAGTCTTTGTGGGACAAATAAAGTTGGTAAAGATGAAGTTATTTTGAGACGGAGGGAGTAGTTAGACAACTGCAATCATTTTTATTTGTAGATACCATAAGTGGCATCGTCTCTCACTGGTCAGCTATGTTGCTGAAAAACAAAATTTCACCATAACTGTAAATCGCTGATGAATATGTATGTTTATTCTCTCATTCCTTTCTGTGAGTCCACCATTTTTTTTTCTTCCATTTTGTTTCTGGCTTATGTGGTTTGTAAATCAGATGGGTGGGAAACTATACAATGGAAATCTCCATGGTGAACTATTGAGACAAAACTAGGAAGTTGCCACATAATTATCCAAATAAACTTGAACATAGTCAACAAAGAAGGTTAGGGTCTGTGTGTAATAGAGTTTCCATTGTTCTGTTTGTATATTTTTATTCAAAGGTGTGACTAGAATCTTATTTATGTATATGGTACTTAGTTCTACATTAGGTAAAGTCATCAACATCTTCCATGGTAGGGAAATGGGAATGGCGATTATTTGACATACGCCAGTTGACATAAAGTTCAATGAAATCTGGCATGCTTTTGTTACTAATTGTTGGCATTGCTGAATTATGTTTTGGGTTCCCAGATGATATTGTTGTTCATATGTATTTGCTAACCTCATATATTATATGCAGTGGCAAAGCCTCTGGTGGCGAAGTCCCATGAGCTATCTCTTGCTTATGATCCAATCTCCTTGACAAAGCTTGAGCCACCACTAGTTCTTCAGGAATTTGTTAACCATGGTAATTCTCTATTGAGTTTTTTTTCCTCGTATTTCCTTTCAGTATTCCCAGTCCCAGATTAACCAAGTTTCTTTGTTTATAGGTGGTGTTTTGTTCAAAGTTTATATTGTTGGGGACGCAATACGGGTTGTACGTAGGTTTTCGCTTCCTAATGTTGATGAAGGTGACCTATCAAACAATGCTGGAGTATTTCGATTTCCAAGGGTCTCTTGTGCTTCAGCCAATGCAGATGATGCAGATCTAGACCCTCATGTTGCTGGTAAGGTTCCACATATTGGTTTCCATATCCTTGTGGTTTTATTGATGTCGTTCATTCCTGGTTCCACAGAATAGTACTGTCAACTAATATTCTTCCATATTCCGTCAGAACTTCCTCCAAGACCGCTTCTTGAAATATTGGCAAAAGAACTGCGCCGCCGACTGGTACAAATGATTCTTGCACTTGTGTGTTCTGCATTGCTTTATGTCATGTTCTTTAACCCTTTACCTAATTTACAGGGTCTTAGGTTGTTTAACATTGATATGATTAGAGAGCATGGGACGAGAGATCGGTTTTACGTCATAGACATGAATTATTTTCCTGGTATGTGATCTAACATGTTGCAAGTATATCTAATTTATTTTCTCATTAGTTCCACCTGAACTATGTGTGGATTTGAATTAGCAGTTCTCATAGATTTCAGTTATCGTTGAAATTTTGATTATGCTACAGTAAAAGTTGTGAAAAAAAATAAAAAGAACCGATTGTGATTAAGAAATTAAGTGAAATTTCGTAGGCTATTCTGATTATGCTATGCTGCTAGGTAAACTAAATAATTACACTACAGTAAAGTTGTGGCACTCCCTTGAAATGTTACTCTACGGTCCCTATACACTTCAGAATAGCCTACAAAAGTTGTAGAACCATCTGGATTCTGCAAGCTAATCAGAATATTGCAAATCAAACTTATGTCTGCTGGCAACATTTCTCATGTATCATAGGGCAGGTTCCTCTGTTATAGAGCGAACTGGACAACCCTGTTTGCTGTAGCCCGTAAATATCCATGTCTTCTCTTCTGGACCTGGATTGGCAATTCCCAATATATTATCGTCTTTATGAAAGTGTCATTTCTTTGGCAAATCCACACTTAATTAAAGTTGTGAGTAGCTCATCACCTTTTTATGCTTGCAGGGTATGGCAAAATGCCTGGATATGAACATGTATTCACCGACTTTCTGCTGAGTCTAGTTCAGGAGGAGTACAAGCGGCGACCAAGCTATAGCTCATGCGAGGGGTGAAACGACGAACGAGCCCTGTCAGTGTGTCCCGGACTCGCTGTGTGCAGTACAAACGTGAATGCCAGAGCAATGTTCCGTGATATAGTTGGGCATCAGTAGTTGCGATAAAGCAGCGGTGACTGTGTCAAACTGTAAATTATTAATTCGCATTTGCTAAACTGTTCTCAAATAATTTTGTTCGGCTAATCAATGAAATTAAGATGTTTTTACCTGCTACAAATATGCAAAATAAGTGGCTGTTTTGCTTGGTTCGCACCGTCACAAATATCGCAAAGTTCAAAAAATATCTCCTGTGTTGTGAAAAAAAAAAACTTTTGGGTGTGCAGGTGTGTTGCGAAAATTATGGTGGCTTCACTCGACGTTAAACCTCGGGTACTTAAAAGCAGACAATGATAAATCTGTAACACCTATCTTGAAATACTCAAAAGTAGACATTAGTAAGGGCATGTCTACTGTAGATTAAAGTTGGTCATTTGTGATGCGTCTTTTATTCTCGTCCATATCTTACTGTTGGTGTTTGAACTATTAAAACTCTTCAGCAAAAAGTTGGTAATTGATGGAAAAAAAAGGGGTTCTTCATTGCCATCGACACATGTCGATACACTTATTTCAACTTTTGTCACTGGCATTCTGGCCTTAGTGTAGGGGTGAACACGAGTAGACCTAGATGTAATCCGTGATCCCTGGCTAGAAAGTTTGCTAGTATTCCCACCGTTTTACGACGTAAGATTTTCTAGTCTAACCTAAATTTATATGGATACTAAGATTTATTAATTAATGAATTTATATAATTTATATATTAATAAATCTTAGTATCCATATGAATCTAAGTAAGACTAGAAAATCTTACTTAGATTAATGCAAGCCTAGGTAGTCAAGAATATTTGAGCAATCCTTTGGTTTTGTAGGAAAAAAAGACATTTGCAAAAAAAAAAGATGCGAATAGTTTTTAGCGATATGAAAGCAAAGGATAAAGAAACCAAAATCAACTCTAATTTTAAGGTTAAAATTTTAAATTTTGGTTTATAAGAATAAATGAGATGATGGACGTTTATATTATAAAACCTTTTGTGGAAAAAAAAGTGTCCTAAATTTTGAAACAGAGATTACTCGAAACAGATATTACTCTTTCCATCCAAATTTGATCTTGATATTAGGACTTAGCACCAACGTCAATCTGCGCTTATGAACTTACTCTGTAACGGCAACAGAGGTGTGGCTAAGTACTACCAAGGTGCAACGTGTGGTACCGGAGTAATCTCTATATACGAATTTTGGTTGTTTTCTCGCACTGTGATTGGGCCAGAAAAGGATGATAGAGATCTAGTAACGCCAGCGTTTGGAGAAGCCAATGTGATCTAAGATATCTAGCAAGAACGGTTATTTGACCGAGTCAAAAGCCTTTGCAACGTTGACTCTAAGCAACATGCGTGGCTTCTTGATTAATAGAAAACTAGGATAGGTGAGTACTCCTCCTATCTCTAGATAAAGGCATTCTCAACCTATAACACTAGATGTAGTTTTCATAAATTTTTTATAGTACTAGACACTACTCTTCTAATGCAAACAACATTATTCTATACTTCAATTTAATGCTACTTATCTCACATGATATCTTGAATGTTGTGTACGAAACCATGTCTTGCAGGTTTCATTATTTTGTCATTTATTTACTTGTCACATCATTTTTCATTCTAGATATCAACTTATTTAATATTATGGACACCATTCTAGTCATTGGGTTAGAAATGCCCTAAGACAAACTTTCGGTTTTCGTGTCTAGCGTTTAACCATCCATTTTATTTAATTTTTGTTAAGGAATTGAAAAAAATTAGTCGCACGTAAAATACTATTCATGATATATCATCTAATAAAAACAAAAATATTAATTATATATTTTTTGAATAAGACGAATATTCAAACATTGTAGATAAAAAGTAAAAGATTTGTTTATTTTGGGACAAGAGAGTAGGTTGGTAAGGATATTGAAAGGATAATTTTTCTCACTTTATGAACTGTTGGTATATAATAAGGTAGAAAATGGTTTATTTTGTAACATCGTTTGGACTCTGCGAATTGGTTTATTCGCTTGCCTTACACCGGTGTGGTGTCGTATATTCACGCAAAACAAAGTAAGGAGCAGTATATTTGTTTTTTTCCTTCAAACATCCTACACCCCTAATAACCCGGTGCTGACTGCTGACAATTATTATTCTGCAAATCCCTTCGAATGGCTACCTGGGTGGTTGGGTTGGTGACCACCTGAAAATGTACAAGCCATATTCATCAATGCCGTCAAGGCGTGCAAATGTACAATGTCCAGAGGAATATTAAAGTTTGGATATACAGTTCAATATTTCATATACCAAAGTACGCAAATCAGCATTGTCAACCAAGTTGGTCCACGAGCTGGATGCACAGGCTATGAATCTGTTTTATGTACACCATGTGTGGTGGTAAAAGTGAAACAGGGAGAGACTCGGGTAATCTGCACAGTTAGTTTCCCCCTTAAAGCCATTCAAGGAGCTTTTCTCCAGCTTAATTAGCACCTACTTGGCCTAAGGATATAGTGAAGCTACACACATCATCGGAGCGAATGGTAGATTACAAATCGAAACAAACAAAAATATAATATACCATATGTACTAGCAGGAGCGTCACTTCTCTTCAGCATGCTCCTGAATCGACCCAGTCACTTCCTTCACGGTGTCACAGAGCTCTTGGTTTGAGTCCTGTGCATCCTTCGCAGGATCGTCCATAACCATTTCGATTGGACCCCCCGCATTCCTGGAAGATCTGGAGATGTCAGTGTTGTAGGAGCCTTGAGAGTAGGCATCCAGAAGATGCTGGTGGATCTCCTCCATCCTCCCGGATAGTTCATCGTCTCTGTCCAGCTCTATCAGATCCTGCAGAAGCCAGAGCCTCAGGTGAAAATTCGATTCCTTTGGACACGGTAATTTTACAGGATTTTCATAAGAACCAGTTCAACTCCTATAAGATTAGAATAAAAATTTCAAGGTGATGCATACGAGAGGATCTGCTTAAATGTTTTTCATACTAACCTGAGCAGAGCAAGAGTTGAATATGCTAGAAAACCGGTGTCTGCAATACTCATTGAAGAGGAATGTCCCAATGAGCAGTAGGATGGTGAACCCTGCAGCTACAGGAGCGTGCTTTATAGTGAACACTCCAAGGGCTATGGTCTGTGTCAAAAGCAGTGCGAAAACCAACGCGGTGTGCATGATTGGCCACAGTTTCCCTCCCATTTCATACTTTGGGTAGTAGACGTTTAGGATCTGCATAATGTTTTATGCTTATTAGACTAACATTCCAAAGAACTATTAATGTAAATTTTAATATATTGACTAGATCCTAATAATCATTGGTCGAAATAGCAATTAAAACAAGTTCACAGATTGAGTTAAGAGACCGCTGTGCTCACCTGATTGCGATACACCAGGTAGCCAAGGCAAAAGTAGACAAGCAAGAAGGGCAGTATTAGAGGTGCCATTATCGAGAATGCGAAGCCAAGCAGGTTGAATAGGAGGACTTTTGGGACTTCAGTATGATATGGAAAAGAGTAGCCGTATTCTGGATCATCCCGATAGCAAAATATACATTTTCTGAAGAAGTTATATACTAAGTTGTACACTTGCAATATCTCAGAGCATAGACTTGCCCAGCCTGACGTGAGGACATACGTGATGAAGAAAGTCGCCTGCAGAAAACAGCGAACAATCCACTTGAGAAAAAAAAAATCAACATACAACTCTACATTAACAAGGGCAAGAGAACGTGCTAAAGTGATTTCGACAACATTCCAGGCAGTAAATAAATATCGTCACCTGCTTTGGCACGAGTTCAGCAAGCATGGATGGCATATCCCTTGGTCTAGTGAAGACATTTAACTGATTTAGCACGGACCCTGAGAGAACATTGACAAAAAAGACGTTCCAGATGGTAAAGAACAAAATTTTCAAGCATGCACTTCTTTTTCTGCTGCTGCGAGAAATTGATCCTTCTATTGAAGAGAAGAACATCATCAATGGAGAAACTGTGTATAGGGACAGCAGCAGAACGACGCTAGGGAGGTATCCCGTTACAATTTTGACAAAAAGGGGCCTAGACAAGATAATCAAACAGGAGCTCTGTCATTGCCGAAACCTTAAATCTAAACAGATAATGTACTGGTGATATCTGAAATCGGAACTTACTTCTTCAGCATGCCTGTCAGACTTGGAAATATCTGCTGAATCTGATCAGGTTGCATCATGCTTTGAACAAACGCCACGGGGACAATGAACACAAACATGAAAGCAATACTAGCTGCAAGAGTTGCTATTTTCCTGAGCCAGATCTGTCTATAGGGGATCCAGAGGTTTGACCAATAGACATCTCTTGGCTCTGGAGCCAAATCTGTCACCCATAGCATAGGATTTGAAGATTGAAGAATTCGTGAAGCAACAATCGCTGCATAGCGAGTCTTGAAAAATACTATAGCACCTGGACAATCCTGTTCAGTAATATGGCAAGAATTATATATGCTGATGCACCTAAACCTGAGTTACAATATTACCTACACATGGATATTACTGAGATACTTGTAATGAAGGCTATCATGCAATATAATGGTCAAAAGTAGTAGTTTTCAACTCTCATGGCAATGATATCAGATGGGAGACGACCTTCTGAGCTTCAATTACTTCTGGGTCACTTAGGTCTGGCTTATTAGAGTTGATGAACTTGTTGCGATATTGCTGAAATGAGGAAGCCCGTACTCCACAAAGACCGCATCTGGACAAATTAGACCTTCTACTCTGTCCAAATGTAGAAAGCTTTACTCTTACAAATTTCCTATATACCTTCTCTGCATTTTCCTGCATACAAAGGCTTAGATGCCTAAGAACATGATTCGGCATAACAGATGGACTTATTTGATGTCATTCTGAAACAGAAACATAAGCTAGAATGTGAACTTCAATTATGAAACTAGTTTAACAACTTGTTACCAGGATGAGATATATTAAATCAAGAAACATGAACATGCATGATAGACCATGATAGAGAACTACCTTTTAACACAGAAATTGCTTCCAGAACACTACAAAATTGTAGTGACTAACTAAACTGTTAGGAAATACTTTCAGAAATAATTGAAAACAACCAGATTTCTACTCCTGAATCTTACCACAAATTTTTGCATACTTCCTTTCCGATATATCATTTGATGTGACAAATAACTGGATCCATGATAGTTAACAAAGAAATTTCTGATAGTGTCATCAAGCAGCTCATTATCTAACTTTGGTATTGAGCGGACAAGCACAGAAAAATGACCAGGATTTGGTGGTGATCCAGTAATATGAGCCAATCTCTTCCTTGATATGTACTTGTACTCCTGCAACATGATACACAATAAGCTGCGACAAATGGCTTCTTGAACCAGGAAAAAGTTGGAGGTAAAACCATTCGGTAAAAGGAAAAGTGTGAACATATCTTACATAGTAAAGGAGAATACAGGCCGACACTGTTATAACATACAAGGCGACGCAATGCACCCAAAGCCTGCGTTAAAAAAAACCAAAATTCCAAATAATCACAAATTAGGCTTATAGGAAATATTCATATCTTCCAACCAAGGCTTGAGCAATCAACAACACTGATTTACCAAATGAAAGCTCTAGAAGAGCTATGTCAGCTTGTTGAAAATCAGTGTAGGTAATTTATCTAATTCGAGAAAGATGTGATTGTTTTAGTCGTGGGATAAAATGTCATGGCTCAAAGGACTAACCAAGACACAGCAAACAGGCTTCAATACAATAGTGATTTTAGTGGCCTAGGTGCTATGAAGGGAGCGCAACAATCACATCTTCAACAATGATCGAAGGGATTGAGCTGAGGTTAGTTTGCATAATGGCCGAAGAGGCGCAATTATGGACTGTCATGGGGTCGTCTTGCCATTCTTGCCAAGGCTTGAGCAGCAGGTGGCTGCATCTACTTATGTCGTAATTTGATGTTGCGAGGAGCCGTAATGTGTCTCGCCTGCTTCTAGCAAAGCCGGTTGTACAACCTTCTGCTCTTAATACAAAGATGTATTAGAATTTTACGTATTATCTAAAAAATAACATAAAAACTCCAACAGATCAAGCCAAATTACTCTTTATGGGACAAAGATGGACTAAAACTAAAGGTGAAATATAATGTTGCTCGCCATGACTAAAGCTCACATCATTTTGCTTCTACAACTGCTTATAAGCTACAAAGTAAATTTTAACAAAAAATAACAAAGCCTGCGTAAATTTCTAGCTGAATAAGATGTGCACTGTTAGATCTAACGCTCAGAAATGATTTGGTATCGCGAGGTACCGATACCTTGAGGTATTTTTTGTTGGACCGAAACAAATCTCAAATTTTAAACTTAATTTTAGAGTTATCTTTTGCTTTTTTTTCATTATAGTTTATTTTACAACATTTACTTTTGAATCGTTATAAACACATATATATAAAACTTTTATCCATAAATTATTTTTTCTTTATCTGTTTCTCACTTTTCGGAAAACCGATGGGAGCCTACAAGTCAGAGTATCCAAAAGAAAGGATAAGTGCATATGTTATTCTGTCATGTCTGAGGATGTAATTAATACTGGACAAGCTTAATGTGTACTGGTACTTTAGTATTAATATTAATAATATTAATAGCAGAAGTAATAATAATAATAATAATAATAATAATAATAATAATAATAAGGGGCAATTGTATAACTAGTCCTACTTTAGAGTCTAATTGCGAATTTAGTCTTTTTTTCAGATTGCAGATTTAGCGCTATTTAAAATTGTAGCTCACTTTTGGCCCTACTTTGTTAAGTCATGTTAACGGTATTAAGTGAGAAAAAAGTGGACGTGTTTACCCTTACTAATGAAAAAATCACTTTATAACATGTATCATCATCGATCGATCGCTGCTAATGAAAAATCAGCCAATCGTGGCGGAGATGGATGGTGTACTCGACGGTGGCATCGCTGGTGGTGGCGTTCAATCACCGCGTCCTGGCCTGGCAGTACCCGCGCGCGAAGCGGAACACGCCGGTGTCGCCCACCACCGGCATCTCCCTCGTGGCGTGCTCCGTCGGGTTGGGCCCGAAGACAGCGATGATGTTGCCGTTGTACTCCCCGTCGACGAACACGAAGTTCATCGCCATCAGCAGCGACAACGTGTCTTTGCCGGCGACGACGTACATCCCCTGCGCGCGGCCGACCAGCCTCGACGCCGTCAGGTTGGGCCCGTCGGTGAGCGACCTCACGACCTGGCAACCTGGTCGCGCGCCCCTGGCCGCGCGTGCGCCTGCCACCGCCCCTGGCCGCCCGCGCGCCTGCCTCCGCCCTGGCCGCCGTGCCCGCCGCCTCGCGACCAGGCCGCCGCGCCGCCGAGCGCGCCCTGCCCGCCGCCACCGCATGCCTAGCCGCTGTGCGCGCTCCGCCCGCCTGAACCAAGCTCTAAACCCTAGCTTCTAACCGGGAGGGAGAGGAGTGAGTGCAGATTGGATTAGAGTAGACAGGGGAATTGTTGTCATTCCGCGTATGTTTTTCCTTTTTTTCTTTTTACACTCTCACGGTTGTTTAACAGTAAAAATAGATTAAATCCGTAATTGGACTTTCAAGTAGAGCCAGTTATACAATTGCCCCTAACAATAATAATAATAATATAACTCCTGATACAATAATACGTAATGACTCTAACTCCTAATTAATTCAACCATTCAAAAGTGTACTGATGAAATATTTAGTATATTTCACTGTTTACGAACTGGCAAAGCATCTTATTGAGTATGTTGCACATAGAAGGGTTAATTTGTTGCGCACAAAACTGAGGCCTTGATTTTTCTTTTTTCCCTAATGGGTGCGTGCATCTTCTTCTTCTTCTTTTTTTTTTGATGTCTTCAAAACCATGCATAGTCGAATTTCTATCATATATTTTTTACTTGTCTCATAGTATAAAAATGCTCTAAGTAATATTCTTAAAATTTCGGCTAATGTTATCATTTTATGTATCCCCAACTTCAGATGAACACGATATGTGTGGAAACTTGATTCAAAATGCAATGGTAGTTGTACTCTGACTGATAATCCCAGAAGAAAGAAAAAAAGAGAGAATCTAAAATAATATCATTGACAAGCATCCAATTTCAAAAAATATCATCTACAAATACGTGTCCCATGAAATATCATCATAAAAGTGATTCTGTCCAAAAAAAATCTATTACCATTAAGGTTCCATTAGTAGCTCTCTATTAAGTACTATAGGATGAATAATACATTTAACAAACATGAGATAGATGGAACCCTAATAGCGTCATTCATATGATGATATTTCGTAAAACATCGCTTGTCAATGAGATTTGTTCATGGTATTTCTTAGTTTTTTGTCACAAACAAAGGTGAGAATTGCAATATCCATTAATTGGAATGAAAAGACGGAAGGTCTTACATTCGTGATCCCTCTCTGATATTTGCAATTGTAAAAACATTCAGAGACTCCGTTGGCATATATTGGTGATTCTTTTCTTTGCCATGGTAATTCACAGGAAGCACTCCAAAAATACAAACAAGAGAAGTTATCGAGAATATACGTATACTGCACAAGGAAAAAAAATCTGTTAAGTTATCAATAACAACAGAAAAAACATGGCAATGGCATTTTTCAGCATGGTGCTAGTACTATCAAGAAATGCCCAGACTAAACAGCAGGCCGATAAACTAGAGAAGTTCTTTTAATCAATAAGTTAACTAGACTAGTTAAAAATAAAAACTCGAAAGATGGAACTCCAGATGAATCAATTCAATTCCTGCAGCAAACAATGGAGGCTACATCAGAATCCAAGGAGAACCTGAAGATAAAGAGGCGGAGGAACACCACGGAGTCCAAGCCAGCAACGCGGCGTATCTCCTCTTCCGTGCACCAGTATGCCTTCACTATCCATCCAGCGGTCGGCAGTAGCCTCTCGAACGAGAAGTAATCGACCTGCTGCCGGAACTTCTCCTCGGCGAGCCGCCTCCCGAAGTAGACGCCGTAGTTGTGAGGCTGCTTCCTGAGGACCGAGTAGAGGGACAGGAACAGCGCGCAGAAGCCGATGTTTATGCCCGCTGAGGTCAGAAGGGCAGAAAATTCCATCCCCCTGTGCTACCGATTGGTGATCCTGACCATTTACCCATGAAAGAACTGCAGATTCCACAGGCCAAGAAATCGGGGATGTGTTAGCTAGCCTACACTGACTTGTCATGAAACCAGATGCTAACAAGTAAAGACCCATGCGTATATTATATATAACTAAACCATTCAAGTTGCTCGCTATTTCATTATCATGTCCCTCAATCTCACATTTGGACAACTCTCCCAGGTCCCTAGCACTGCAGATTTACAATGCAACACACAATTACAGTGCCAATTTCCATGCCTTCTCCTTGTCCATGATTACTTAGAGAGCATTGTTGATTAATTCCATGATGTACTATGAATTGGTCTACCTACTCCAGCTCCCAAAATAATCCGAATTTTCCTCCATGCTAACAAGTATTCCCTCCATTCCATATTATAAGATTTTTTGATATTGTCTAGATTCATATATATATAAAGTTTTATAATATGAAACGGATGGAGTAGCTAACAGATCGACCACCTTCATACTCGTTTCAAAGATGGATACAACTTTTAGGAACCACTTTGATATATATTGAGGACTGCTTGAAGAAAAAAAGAATTGGTGTGTCGTGTGCGTGTGCATGTGAGGGAAACAAATAAAAAAAGAGGAAATTTTGTAGCAAATGCGACAATGGATTTGATGCCCTAATCCCCTCAAAAAAAATCGACATGCTCGCATTTGGATCGTTCCTATCACGGGCAGTTTGATCCACGGCGGTTTCCTCATCCCCGGCCCGGCCCACGCATCCCTGCATGTCGAGGCGCGATGCGGCGGCCATGGACGATCCGGCACCGGCATTGCGATCTCCGACGGCGCGAGCGGGGGGATCGCCGTCCGGCCGACCATAGATAGAGGGATGTACGAACCGCCATCAGGCACCGGATTCCCGATCGGCTAAACGACGCGGCGTTACCTTGGAATCGATGCGGCGGCGCGGGTCGGTCGTCCGGTCGCTCGCCGGCCGTGTGCCGCCGGAGGTTGGGCGCGGCACCGCGCACGGGAGCGGGAGGGGGAGGGATCGCCGGGGTGGATTGTCTCCGACGCGGCAACCGTGCGCTCTGCTCGGCTCGGCTCGAGCCCGCCCGTGCGTGCGTTTCGTACGTCGTGCGCCGCGCGGCCGCGTGCGTGGTGGTGGTGGCGGTGGCGGTGGCCTTGTAGGCTGGCTGGCTGCATGCGCTCGCGGGCCTCAAAGGCCCATAGCGCGCGTCGGCTGGGCCGGTTTCTGCGATGGTCCGTCTCGGCGTCTCGTTCGTGGACGGGGCCCGGTCAACAGCTGCTGCTACGTCTACGTGAGATGGTGAGAGTGTGAAACAACGCAGCAGCAGGTGGGATTCTCAGATTCTGCGTTTTGACTTTTGGCGTTTGGCCACCGAGGGCGCTGTTTAATTCCCAATTTTTTTTTCTTAAAAACATCACGTTAAATCTTCAAATAACTAAATAAAGCATTAAATATAGATGGAAATAAAAACTATTTTATAGTTATGGGGGAAATCATGAGACGAATCTTTTGAGCCTAATTAGTGCATGATTAGCCATATGTGCTACAGTAACCCACGTGTACTAATGATGGATTAATTAGGTTTAAAAGATTTGTCTCGTGATTTCTAGGCGAGCTGTGAAATTTGTTTTTTCATTCATGTCCGAAAACCTCTTCAGACATCCGGTCAAACGTTTGATATGACCCTTTGCCAAAAATTTTTGACAACTAAGGGCCCCTTTGAATCACATGAATGAAAAAATAGAGAAATAGGAAAAATATAAGATTTTGACAGGAATGTATGTGTAAAACAAAAGATTGCCAAACACAGGAAAAACGTAGAAATGACCGTTTGACTGGACCACAGAAAAAACACAGGAATTTAAGGAGAGATATAGACTCAAAGAATTTTTTCTATGAGGTTCAACCTCTTATTAAATTTCCTCCAAAACTTATATAGGAAGATGCATTTCATAGTAATTTTATAGGATTTCGTAGGATTTATTCCTTTGATTCAAAGGTTTTATGGGAAAAAATTCTTATAGGAATCGAATCCTATACAATCTATTTTTCTCTCGTTCTTTTTTATCTTTTGCCACGTCGACGAGTCGATCGAGTAGACTAGGGATGAGTTGACCACCGCTTTTAGCTTTTGCTCCGTGGATAATTGTGTGGTTAATTTTTTAAACTTGAGTATTAATATTTTTTAAAAAAATTAGTTTAGAAACACAAGGATATACGTATGTCATAAAGAGTAATTTAATTTAAAAGATATTTATTTTTCTATCTATATTTTAATAGAAAATCACAGTTTAATATTTAGAATACTGTCGTTATCTAAAATAACGAGAATTATTAAATTTAAGAGAGCGTTACGTACACCTCTCTAGAAGCTAACATCTTATAAGTTATAATACAAACCGATGATAAAGGGGCAATGATTTATTTTGATAAGAAAAAGAGTCAAACGATATATTTGTAGATGGAAAATAATTTATAAATAAAATCATTGTACGTTTTTAGCGATTTAAAGATCAGTGTTGAAAAATAACCTACAATAAAAAATTAAAATTAAAGATTGGAAACACGAGAGTGTATATATATAGAAGTTTTCTGTCTCTGTCACGATCTCAATTCTGAAATCCCTCGACGTTTGCACGGCCGCTCTCAAAATCCAACATCACCAAGCGATCGATGGAGATCGATCTACCGCGAGGGAGCGTGGATTAGGCCGGCCGTGTGAGACACGGCTTCCGTGCCGACGTGTCGCGTCATCGATCCTAATCCACAAACGTTTTGACCACCCAGCTCCCTACACGTGCCGGCCGAGACGAGCACCACCTGTGAACGTACGTACGGACCATTTCCACAACTAAAAAACCCGTCAAAACTGTGTCG
This sequence comes from Oryza brachyantha, assembly GCF_000231095.2. Taxonomy (NCBI): domain Eukaryota; kingdom Viridiplantae; phylum Streptophyta; class Magnoliopsida; order Poales; family Poaceae; genus Oryza; species Oryza brachyantha. The sequence goes on from NC_023165.2 coordinate 24,260,730, forward strand.
AACTTCGGTTGGAGTCAGCCCAATCCGGCACGCTAAAATACGTCAATCAGATCGCGTACGTGTTCAAGTACGTACGTACGCGCGCCGGCCAAAACTGCTCGCCCGATCAGGGTTGTGCTGTGTATATATGGCCGACTCTGATTAACTGAACTAAAGTTTTATTTCTGAGTTCCTTAACGCAAGAATGTGTAAAAGTATATAAAAAAAGTCCTCACGGTAGGTAAATATATTTGTATGTAACGCAGTTGTCTTTCATATACTATAATAGTAATAATAAAATATCTATTAAAGTATATACGTCCTATTGATAATATTTCTTTCATATACTTCAATAAATAATATACGTCTTTAAATTAATTCTTTAAAGTATATATACGCCCTTCGTTGCAATCACGCACAGCAGCCACGCACGCACCGCACGGGTGTGCGCCTGTGCCGCCGTTGGCTTCGCGGCGGAGTGGAGGCGAGCGGGCGAATCGAGTCGTTAGTGCAGTGGCGTGGAGTTACTGCGCGCGCGTGACGGTCAGCAGCGCAGGCCGTGCGCGGGATGGTGAAGGGAACGCCATCATTTCGCGGGGTTCGGGTGGTGGAGTAGCACGGCACGGCGCCACTGGCGTCGCCCTGCATTTGCCTGCATGCACACACGCAATTACGCGGTGGCTCTGCCAGACTGCCCGCTACAGTCTGCTCTGCTGCCCGCACGCACTACTAGTACACGGATCAATATGTATATACATATATGATGTTCTCAGGCTTGCTGATCTGCCTGATCACTGATGGGAGTTTCATGCAAGCAAGATGGGCCAATGGCACGGGACTCCAGAGCTTTGCTTAATAGAAGAGCAAGTTTAATAGTATAGCCAATTATAGTATTAGTTTCAATCATATATAGTCAATCTAATAGTCAATTCATATAAAATATCATATACATACTGTGTCTTGGAGCACGTGCTGCCGTTTACTACAAATTAGTTGCTCACTATACTCTTCTCTCTCCTCGCTTACCTCTTTATTATAGTTGGCTTATAGTCTGCTATTGTACATGCTCTAAGAGCAGGTAAAGTAGCAGGTTATAAGCCGACTGCAATTATATTTTAATGAGATAAGAGATAAGAGAGAAGAGTGGTGAGCTACATATTTAGTCAACTACAGTATGGACTCCAAGACACAGTGTGTGTATGACAGGTGAGACATAGCAGTATATATTTTGCTAACTATTGTATGAATTGACAATTAGATTGACTATAGATGAATTGGAGCTAGAAGTTAGCTATATTGTTGAACTTGCTCTAAAGGCAGGTACAATAGTAGGCTATAAGCTGGCTGTAAACATATTTTAATGAGAGAAGAGAGAAGAACAATCAGCTATAGATTTATAGCCAGCTACAGCACGGACTTCAAGATGCGGTGTATGTATGACAGGTAGGACATAATAGTATATTTTCTGTAGGCAACTATTGTATGAATTGACTATAGATTGGCTATAGTTTAATTGGAGCTAGTAGTTGGCTATACTATTGAACTTGCACTAAGTCGAAATAGCGCACCATATTATCCGTGATAATCCTAATAGTCAAACGAAAATTGCATGAATTTGAATTCATTTTTTTAAAAAAGTAGAAGTGTCGTGGTTTTAACTGTTAAACCATGTGGCAGACGGAGATTATCATCGCGGTATTCTATGATTATCGTGGTGAAAAACCACGAAAAATCCATGATGATTGCTTTTTGTCAGGCAACGGTTCCCTGCGTGATATGTCAAGATTATCGCGCTATACCAACATGAAATTTTGTTGATTTTTCTTTCAAAGATTTTGAATTCCCATCGATATTTACCGAACAAAATAAGACTTTGTCGTTATCATGCCCTAGCAGTATGGTCGATTATCATGACTACTAAGCCCACACAATAGCAGTGATAATGTCCTAGGACTACTATGGCGATGATTTGGTTCATCCTAGTCTTTTATAGCATTTCAAGCAGATATTCTATCCTATCCTTTAAAAACTAAAACACTATATGAGTTTTCACTCCATATCTTAACATCTAATCATACGAAGGAGAGAGTAATAACAATATAAGATAAGGTAATTACAGAATATTAATAAAATATATATGAATGTTCCGTTAAAGTGATGACTTGCATAGATAATCTATTTCAGATGATCATCCAAATAATAATATTGATAATCAAATTTAAATGAGCTGTCGCGAATACTCTCGGACACAGGTGCATGAATTGATCGGGCATCATCATCATATAGATTGCTAATCTCAACTTGAAGACCACAAACACGTGAGATCAACTCGGCTTGTAGCACTGTTACACATCTCCCTTGGCTTCTCTTCTGGTGGTATTCGTTTTTTATGTTTATAAGCAAAAATATTGTTTTTTAATTTTAAATTTTAAATTAATTTTATATTTATCATAATTATTGTTAGTATTTATTTTTAAATTAATAAAAATACATGTATAGAGTTTATCGATAATTTATTTTTATTTATAAATACGTCATTTGTTTTTTTCGTGTAGATATGAGCCTCAGAGTATCTCTTATTCGTGTTGGAACGCCAGTACGTCACACCGATGGGCGATGGCATCCTTCTGCCTCTGACTTCCTAATCACCGGCCTAACATACGCCGGCAATCTCAGCTTGTGGCAGGCTCAACCCCCTTTATCTGTAGTCATATTTCTAAGTACAACTCATGTAGACTAAAAATGTGAGAGGAGAGGAGAGAGCATGGCAGCAGCAGCTGGGTCAAGAGGCGTTGCACCCAACCCAAACCAAGCACAAAACCGAGGCCTGGAAATGAGTGGCGAAACCGGCAGCTGTGACGGCGAGGCCTCCTCCAAAGCTCACTTGTCATCACTGCTCCCAACCCCCAACCACGCCGTGGCCAAGGCCCCCGAACCCCGAACACAAGGTCAAAAAGACGATTTTTTTTTCTGTAAAAGACACACCATTTCAGCATTTCATTCCTCTCCCCTCTCCGGAGTCTCCTCCTCCTCCTCCTCCCCCGTTGTGACTCTGAAGCTGCCTCTAGTTCTCCATCCGCCACCACATCGCGTCCGTCATAAAAATCCCCAACCAAGCGCCTGCCGCCATTCCATTCCACCACCGCCACCACCCCCAATCGCTCGCTGTATGCACGAGCCCTAAATCCACTATTGCATTTGTTTTGTTTTTCTTTTTTGGTTATATATCAGGCAATCTGGATAGGCTGTGCCTGTATTTAGATCCGGTATTTTGCCAGTGCGGGAGAGGATTTAGGTGAGCGAGCATCTTGATTTTGACCAATCTTTGCCTCTCTTCAACCCTCTTCTGTGTGCCTGCCCTTTAAATCCCTCGTGGTGGGGAGGGGAGGGGAGGCTAAGGCGCGCAAAGCAAGAACAGCTGCTTCCGTCGTGTTAGCTGGTATCCAAAGGTGAGCTGCTCCGGCCATGTTCTTTATATCGAAGGTTTTGGTTTGGTTTATCATGTGTGGCGAGAGATTCCTGAGCTCCTTGAAGTGAGCATGGGTTTGGGTTTTCTTGGGGGGTGTAGATAAGGTTGTTGGGTTGCTGGTGTATGGCGAACTCGCGGTCCATTAGCTGGGGCTGGGTGTTTCTTTCCTGGATTTAGCAAGAAATCCCAACATTAAGATAGGTTTATTGCGGATTGCGTCCTCCAAAAGCCGAATCTTTTGCTTTGGTACTACTAGCGTGTTTGAAGCATAAGTTGAGTGGCTTTGGTTTCGCTGCTGGAGGATTGGGGAGCTCACCTGTTTAAGCCATTTCAGGCAGACTCTGGCTGCCTTTTCCTCGTTAGATTATCCTTCCCTGATTCTCAGCTTCTGTATCTCTCTCCTCTCCTAATATGGCATCTGTGTTTCTTATAATTGTTTAGCCATGAGTTTTGAGGTAGTTTACTAGTTGTCTTATGGAAAGATTCTATTTTTACCTGTTTTATTAGGCTGCCTTGGCCTTGATTTGTGCTGTTTTGGGGAATACTCCAATTTAGCGCTCGCTTAAAATTTTAGTTGGTTTCCCTTTAAGAATATTACCTGTTTGGCACGCATCCCTTGCTTAAATGGTAGTAAAATATTGTATAAAATTCCTAGTATTTTTTCCTATATGCATCTTGACTCTTTTGTTTTCGAGACGAAATGTTTTTTTCTTAATGAAGAAGAGCAAATGAATATACTAAGTTTCCATTCATTATAGTACTTTTATCCGTATATTTGTCTTAAGATCAATAGGTGTACTTACTTCCTGCTAATACCTTAATGTAGGAACCATCAAGGTGTTGAGTGGAGATATTGGGGGACAAAGTTTGTATTTTGGAGGTTATTGTTTTCTTTCCATTGATTAAAAATGTTGAGGCAGAGCTCTAGTAGGAATCACAGATCCAAAGGTCTGAAACTGAAGAAGGCTCTTCAGATAAGCCTCTTGGTTCTGGTTTCTGTTTGGTTGATATACCAAGTTAAGCATTCATATGAGAAGAAGGCATATCATGAAAACGAAGCCAATGGACTGCATAAAGATGATCAAAATCAGGGCGAGATCAGATTAGGCAGGAAGGACCTTCCTACGAAGATGGAGGCTGATTCATCAACACTAGATGAACGGATTGAGGACGAAGAGAATGAAGAGATGGAGCAAGAAATGAAGCACGATGAGAATGACGAAGATCCCATTGATGAACCAGACCTAGACAAGGATGATGATCTTCCTGAGCCTGGTGAGCACTCTGCTGACAAGGATGAAAGATCTGAGGATGTGGGTGTGTTCGAGGATGAAGAGCGGAAGGAGCGGTCCCAGGAGGATCAAGAGAAGACCTTTCATGGTGATAATGTATCAAGTGCTGTTAGTCATGACCCTCCATCATCAGAGCAAGATGAGCTTCTCCATCGTGCCCAAGAGAAAATATTATATGTAGATGATGCTTCTACCGCTGTGCCTCATGACAACCAGGAAGCTGAACGCAGGGAGGAGGAAGCTCGCAAGGCTAGGGAGATGACTTTCAGAGGTGACGATGTGTCAAGTTCTGTGGATCATGATGCCCAAGTGACGAAACCTCTCCCGGAAGAGCAATTGAACAGCATGGATAGAATATTTGAAGGCACCACAAATTTGTCAAATGGAATAACATTTCGAGTCCCAGGAGTAAATGAATTAAATGCTTCTAGAGAGCTTGCGGCATCTTCCCATCCAAATACCGCCACTGTTTCAGAAAGCAATACTGATACAGCTCCAATAAAATTGAATAGCAACCATACTGGATCAGATCAAACTAATTTAACCTCTTTGAAAGGTCAGCAAGAGCAGCAAACAAATTCAACAGCTGTGTTGAACAACCAAGTACAGCTTTTCACTGACTTGACATCAGCTGCTGAGTTGAATTCTCCACCAAATGGGACTTCAACCGGTGCTGAAAAGGCCACTTCCTTAGATAGAGACCATGATGGTAATACTGGAACCGATAAGGCTGAGGAAGGAGACACACGCAAAGACTTGGATTTATCTACAAAAATCATGAACAAGGCTATTAGTGAAGATGAAGTTGTTCTTGAATGATAAGGACATCCCTCAGGTTAACTCCTGGTGTAACTTGTAAGTCTGTAGGGCTTCAAGAGAAGAGACCGGTCTTCTCTTTCTCATTAGACTTGGAGATGCAATACAAGTAAACTATCTCTATTGCCCCCCCTTTTTGTATAAATTTGATAGAGATATGCTTTGTATTGCCTAGCGCATCATGATCTGGGGCGACTGATGAGTGAAAGGCTTGTATGGATGAAAAATATAGCCATTCGGCAGCTCTGAAGCGTTGCTGCCGCGATGATATCTCAACTTGTCTATAGCTTATGTTTACCTTTTAGTTGTGCTATTTGTAGAGTATATGGTGGTCCTGTTGCTGTTTCTTTTAAAGCCTACCTGTTGGCAGTTAACAAATACTCCAACACAATTAATTTGAAGATTCATTGTACTTGAAGGTTGAGAGCTCAACCTTTCGCTGTTTGCATCATAGCCTTTCGCTGTTTGCTCCTCTATGGTGCATGCATAGTGCAGACTCTACCCATCTCCAGATATTTAAGATTCACTGGACTTGTAGAAGTATACTCTAGAACACAAAATGTGCAGGTATCTAATCTTAAATTACTGGAGCACTGGCTACATGTTATTACTGCCATCCTCGTTTTTTTTACAAAATAAATAAATAAATCAAATGTATTGTTTTCTACACAGCCAAATGTATCTTGGTTGTGAGGTGCGAGCTACTTTGGTTGATTCTTATGCTGGGCCTGCCGGCACCGTCCAATCTCACTCACTGGCTGTGCCATTCAGTGCTTGTTTTCATGCTTCTGAGTATATTCAGCTTTTTTTTTAAACCTGAAAGCTTCCATACCTTTTCTGACCTTGTCTTTACAGATGAAGAAGAAAACTTGCTATATTCTCTTCAAGAATGTGAAATTGAACTGCAAATTATCCTCTCTGCAGCATACTTTTTTGATAAATACACAACTACACAGCACTAGTACATGTAGCGCTCCCGGTATGGAGCACTGAGCATGCTCTGTGTGATCCTGCCTAACATTAAAAGTCATCAACTGTACTAAGACAATTTAAGGCCGGAGGCTCCTGAGAAATGGAGGTAGCTCCGTTGCGGTCAAACGGCTTGAACCGCTCCTGGTTTCCAATTCAAATATTTCAGCGGTGCAGCAGCGTACAGTTCATCCCTGAACAACGATATAAGACCACAGAAAATTTCAAGTGCAGTAGGTTTCAATCACGAGTTAATTTAAGCTGCAGAAACGCCGGAGGCTGGACGGCATATGACCACAGAAAATTTCAAGTGCAGTAGGTGCAATCACGAGCTAATTTAAGCTGCAGTAACTACAATAGCAAATGCTGAGGCAGCAGAGAGAGTAGCTCAAAATGCAACAATCTTAATATTGACAGAAGGAATGGGCTGGTATTTACACTGTTCCATGCAATAATCATTTGCAAGGTGTGCTCGCCAGGAGCTAGCTCAAGAATGAACTGCATAACTGCCAACTCTCCCTAGGTACACACTAAACTTGCTGGTTAGCCAGGAGCTAACACGAGCATGACAAAAACCTGAAGACTCTCACAAGACCCATGACAGAGGGCTGCAGGTTAGCCAGGAGCTAACACGTGCATGCCATGAACTTCACTTCAGTACGACCATTTTGTCGGACGGGTGCTCGCAGGTTAGCGAGGGGCTAACGCGTGCAATAGCTTCACGACTTTATTTTTTTTCTTCTCACTTTTAAGATTTGGGAGAAATGAGGTCAAATAGGCGTTGACCTGGATTCTCCCCAGAGGATATGGGCAATCTGATGGGTTCTCCATTTACTTGCAGAAGTCGAGGAATCCCATGTACTCATGGTTGTTGATCATGGAGATGCTCTTCTCGGTTCCAACAATACCTGAATTTATGATGAATCAAATGTTAGGAAAACAGAGAAGAATTGGGACATGCACAATCATAGACAAAGCAACGAGCCTATCAGAAAGGTTAATCAAGGGATTGCTTTCCAGGCAAAATTGGTTTGAACTTGTTATAACCCCGCAGACTGTTGCTACTAACAGAAGTACAGAACACAAGCCTACTGCATAAATCATACTTAACTGCAGTGTATTTTGTTTAGATGTTTCCAAGGAACAACTGGGATCCGTTGAATTTCAGTTAGACTGGTTAGCAAGTAGTGGCCTATTAACTAAAGAAAGGTATTAAGTCAAAGTGTTCTGGTCAATACCCATAGTAAGAGCACTTGCGAAGATGACAGAGGATAGGATGAACACGATCAGAGATGCCCGCTTTAGCACAACCACGAGTTTCCGGACCAGGAACTGGCCCCAGAATCCAGCCAATATGGAAATGCAGATAAGGTAGAGAGCTGCAGGAACAGACGGTTCACTTTGTTATTAAACAGTTAAATTGGAAATGTTATTCTAAACAGATATTAGCAGCCAGGTATTACCAAAAGGGATTGGGAATCTATTCAGGAAGTAGAACTCCACCACGGAGAGGGATGAAGAGAACATCATTACGAATGTTGCTGTTGCACTTGCAACCTGACAAACAAAAGAGAATTGTTCTTAACGTCATTTCCCAAGTGAGAAAAAAGGAAGATATAATTCTGAATGTCACACGAAGCAAATGATTACAAAATACAGCATTCATCTGCATATGAGGAAAAAGAATCACGGTTCTTGATTTTCTTTCCAATGATTTTGACTATTTCGCTTAGCAAAAGTGCTGCTCAGGGCAGTTCAGCAAGCTCATATCATTGCACCGAATACAGAAAATATGGATGCATCAAGATCTCAGAAAATTTAAGTCCATTACACAAGTACTAGAAATGGCAGACACCATTTCCTCATATAGGCTGTGCATGTAAGCCATTAATTCAACAATAAATGTCACATGGGGTTCGTGCCAACCAGTGGTAATTTGCTTCCTTTCTGAATGATGATTGAGAACCTGGGTCCGCATGCAAATAATAGAGGGGTGCAGTGTAGATAACTAGATCGAGGACCAGGGCAATGCACTATTTCATTATTAAGAACACTTTAGAAGATTATTTTAACATTGGAGATATTTTTGCATCAGATGTCAGTTGTGTAGGAAAGAAATGAACCAAATAGGCTTTCAACCAATGCAACATTATGACAAAACAAGTCAATTTCTGGGTCATAGATCAAATCTACTATGGAATAGATGCATAACTCCATACAAAAATCTCAAAACAGTGCGCCGCACCTAATGCATATATAGTCTGAAATCAGCAGCGTAGATTTGAATATACTATTGAAAATGAACCTACGATTCAAAACTGTACTTAACCAAAGGTTTCTAACAATCATGAAAAGCTAGTAGTGACCTGTCCCCATTATGATCCTCGTATACCCTTAAGCACACACATCTAATTCTGATCTCTTCAATACAAAACCAATTAACAAAATAATCTAAAGAACTTAGAAACGAATATGTATGTAACTTATCACAACATGCCAAAAATTAGTAATTACGTGTACTTGTTGCACTTTATTTGACATTCTCTAAGCCTTCAATAGTACAAGAAAAATTACAAAAGTTTAAAATGCCATATAATTGCCATTTTGAATTATATTATATTGCACAAGTATATGGTTTTGATGCTAATAGGTTTTATCCAGTAGATGCATTCAAAGTGGAGGGGGAAAAAACCAGAAGGCCAGATTGAATTGGAGTTTTTGTCTTCGAGTAGTAAAGTATACGTGCTTTGCAACAGGATATTAAGTTATGATATGCTATTGATTATTTTATGTGCCCATTAAAAATAGGCCCAACAGACCAGGAGTTGAAATCTCACGTAGAAGACAAAGGTTTTTAATTTTCTCTGATTTCCTCACGGGGGTAGGAGCGGTTGTTTTTTTTTTTTTTTTTTGGTTTTCTCTAGAGACACCTTATGCAAGGGGGAAGAGGGAGGACGGACGGCTCCAATTTTTAGATAAGGATGTTTACACGCATTGAAGCTAGCTACACATAAGACAGTGACTGGGCCCGTTCTTGATCTTTTCACTGGTCTTGCCTATGTGCAAATGCGTTTATACTAGGAGCAGAACACAGCAGCACAGCACATGGGGCTGCAGTGCCTATATGGCATTCCTTTTTACCGTGATGCCCCTTGCATGCTCATTTCACTGGTTCTGTCCCATCTTGGAAAGGCTAGCCACATTCTCTCGCGGGTTGCATGTGAGACTCGATCATATGAAAGATATTTTTTCTTAAAAGTAATATCATGAGTAACATTTGCAACTGAGCTGCAAGAAATGAAATTCTGGAATTAAATAAGAAAATACCTGAGGAATGCAACCAAGCTCAAGAAGAAGTGGACCAAGGACAAAACCGCCTCCGGATCCAAGAAGACCACCAACAGTACCACCAACCAGACCGCAGAAGGCACAGAAGATGAGCTGTGCAGGTGACCACTCAACAGAGGCCTCACATACAGACTCCCAGTTCCCATTCATGCGTCGAGCACGGCTCTCTCTGCACAGCTGTATAGCTTTCCACAGGAATACCCCAACGGCTACTGGGACCTAAATAGACTAACTAGTTAGATAATATCATCTTCCAACATGCAAGTGAAGAACCAAGTGTTGGCATGCTGAAGTTTTGTGGTGTACAAAAAGTGGTAACTGGGTGTATGTTATGATAAATAAAGCTTTTTGTATGTTATGAAATGACATAAACAAGTCCATGGAAAAAAATAGTTGAATGTATCAGTACAGAACAAAACTCCAGGTTACTGTGACAACTTAATATGCCATTTCAAAATATAAGTATTTGTAGCATTCAAATTTTATACCACAATATAAGCATTTTTGACTGATTCCCATAGTTTCAATCATTGCAATGATTCCATAGCCAATCAGATGCTTAGAAAGAGAATGTAATCAATTAAAATTTAAAGATTGACTATTGAAGTGATTAAAAGAGAACCTTTTAACATCTCTGTAGTCTATGCTAACAAACTAAAAATGCTTATATTTTGGAACAAAGGTAGAAGGTACCCAGGGCAATCCAAATGTAGTAAAAATCACTCAATATGATGTTAGATCAAGTGTCAGTTCAAACAAACCAGTGCCACAAGGGAGAGAATAACATCTCACCTGAAGAATGTTGATCACCCAATAGACAGTGCTGCATGATTGTGAGTTATTCTGCAGGGATCAAAACACATAGACCAGTTATGTCACAACTTTCAGAACATAAAAAAAAAAGGCCAGGAAAGGCACATAGGCAGAATCTACCAGAAGAGCCATGTGAGCCACAAAACAGCGATAAGTGAATAGACTCATATTCACACAATCACACATGTGCTCAAGAACTATTGAGCCGTGAGCAAATGACAGTGGTTACCAATGTTTTTTACAAACTTTGCATGTAAAAGGATACCTTGACGACTTGCAGCACCAAGAAACATGACCAGACAGCCAAGAGAACTAGGATATTCTTCCACCTCAAATTGAACAGCATGGTTTCCTGGAATTAGAAAGAACATCAAATGGGTAATCATAACACATAGGGACAAAGTGCAACTTTGTTTTTTGTTGCTCTTTTATATGTTCAGAGTATCCACCAACCCCACCCAAAACCAATCATATCATACGAATCATTGGACAAGTTAAATAGTGTCTCTAAGCCAATCATGCCATTGCTTGAAGGGTGGTCAAATAGTTCGTTTATAATTGTATTATGTGATCAAGTCGTAAATAGTGCTATCAGTAAATCATAAATTCTATGTTGCTTACCAGGGCAGACTTCTCCTTGGGCTGTGGCTGGGACAAGAGAGGCTCTTGATAACTCGGGTCAATAACCACTGCAGAAAGTGGATGCTAACATGTTAAAAATTATCCAAGTGACTTTCTGACTCTAAGTACAAGTTCCTTTGGGCTGTTTCGTACCATCACTTGCGGCGCAGGCAGACTTAGATTGCTCTTCTCGCTCACGTGTCTCCATCTGCAGTAATTAAGACGAGAACATTAAAAATGGGAGAGATTATCAGGACACGCGAACCACAAAAGCAAATAACAAGGTAGATGTGATGAGAACCAACCAGGATCCTCGTCTCCTCCCTCCACATGAGAATTCCCTTGTAAAATGACCGCGAGGAAGTCCCTGTAAGCGATCAATCACACCAAGCACACATCCATCTCATTGACTTCAAAAAAACAACACAACTTAACAAGAACAATGAGCCAGTAGGCCGCATGCAAAAGCGGGAGGCGACACAAACCTATGAAGAGGATAATGATAAGTACGGTGATGAGCCAGTAGGGGAAGATGACGCTGAGCTCGACGCCGATGGTGATCCCGAGCATGAGCATGGGCTGGAAGAGCAGCGCGAGCTTGTAGTCGATGACCGGCGCCTCCTTGTACGGATGCGACACCTGCAGGTTGTACCAGACCGACGACGCCGACGCCCCCATGATCATGCCTGCGCCGCCGAGACAAAACCAAAACTCAGAAAAAACCGATCCCTCTCAGATGCATCGGCTCCGCTGGTGAACAGGGCAGGGCAGCTTACACTTGGAGAGCGCGGCGGCGGACTTGGTGTCGAATCCGACGACGAGGTTGAGCATGGGCACGAATATCCCGCCGCCGCCGACGCCGCCCACGGTGCCGAATGCCGACCCGAGGAACCCGACGATGGTGGCCACCACCACCCGCCAGTTGAACGCCAGGTCCTGCACGTCGCGCCACACCGCCGATCCACCCATCCACGAGGTCAGCACAGCGGCCGGACGGAGAGCACACATCACCCGAGCGCACGACAAAAGAGGGAAAAAAAAGAGAGAGAGAAGAGACGAGCGGATGCCTTACCGGCCAGACGCGCGCCGACCGCGAGGAAAGGCGGAGGCCCCCATTGGCGCCGCCGCCGTCACCGGCGCCCGGCTCGGCGGCGGAGATCACGTAGCACGCGAGCACCGCCGCGCAGGCCGCCCCCGCCGCCACGTAGGCGAGGAACCCGCGCGTGCTGCTCCCGTTGAGCCGGCCGTACAACCCCGCGGCCTCCGCCATGCAAAACAAACAAAAAGGCCCCTAACCCACCACCACCACCACCACAGCAGCAGCCGCCCGCCCACACTTCCTTCCACTCCCAGTCCCAACCACACCACGGGGACGGCGGCGGCGGCGGCGGCGGCGGAAGATGCGCGGAAGACGCGCGGAAGGGCGGAGGAAACGGCGTGCGCCCTCGTCCGCCTCGGGGTTATATAGGCGGAAGATGCGGATGAGATCGGCGGGGCGGGGAGTGGAGGAGGGCGTATTCGGTTCGGAATCGCCTTCCTTCTCCGCCGTGGCCGTGACAGGGGGGCTCTAAAATAATAGCGTGATTGAAACTACAGTGCTCCTATTGGACTGGCTTGGCTGCATCTGGTCAATTTCTTCAGACCTGGGGAGGCCCAGCTGCCAAATTAGTACAGTGGTTATTGTTATGTTTTTGTTAACAATAAAGGTTAAATGGTATATTCGTAAACAAGAAATAAATTTTGAAAAAAAAACTTTTATATGCGTATTCTTAACTATCCAAAAGTCAATGTTGAAAAATAAATTATGATTAAAAAACTCCAAAATAAACTCTAAATTTAGAGTTAAAAAATTTAAATTTTAGTTACAGCATAAACGAAAACGTGGAGGTGATACTGTGTATCATTTGTTTAAGTTTTGGTGCGTGCTGCTGGGGGTGGTTATTTATAAGTGAATTGGCGGGGGTAAGTTAATTAATCGGTGGATGGAATGTTTAGAAGGGATTGAATGTGATTTTTTTTTTTGTGTAGGTGGTTTCTTTCAAATTAAAAACAACTCGTTTTTTAATTAAGAGATTTGAAATTCAAGAAAAAAAATGTGGCGGTTTGGATGGTAGCACTTGAGATCTGTAACAATGTGACTAAGCAAGCAACAAAGCCATTTGGATGCATTGGATGGAACACGAGGGAATTCTATATATGTCCTTCAAGAGAGAATACTCCGGACAGAGTTTTTTCATCTAATCCTATTGTGTCTGAAATAGTGTTTATAGAAAATTAGGATCCAATTTGCATTAAAAAAACTCTAAAATTCATTGACTCGAAAACACAACCCCATACAAACAAATACTGGAAATTTGACACATACGAAACAGAATTTCAAGTTGTTGGGATGAAAATTGCCACATGGCCTATGTGACACAAGTGCTCTGAACCTTCTTCACTTCTATCAATATATATATTTTTTTACAACAAAATATTAGGCGTGTATTATTGTCCAAATAGGACCATTTCTAGGGGTGATTGTCCAGATAAAAAATTTCATAGATAGGATCTGTCTTTGTTTTAGGTACAGTTGATGTACTCTTGAAATAGTCAATATCGTTTAAGTATAATTGTGCCGACCCCAAACGTGGCCGAGGCGTAGATCTGCTAAAATACTACTACTAACCTACTTGCATGTACATTTGAATAAGCTACAGCAAACTTCAAATTGTTGGTTTGTGAGAAATCACATTGACTATGTTATAGAAATGATTGCCGTGTACGGGACACTAACCTTGATTATTAGTACTATACTTTTTATACTGGGAAAGTAAAGTGTCGGCCGCATTTTAGCCGCTCATTTAGCTGGTGTCCTTGCCCCATCAGGTACAATATCATGCTCTAAGGGCACCATCAATATATATTTTTAGACGATGTATAAGTTTTGACACATTATAAGATTCTAATTTAACTAAATATGTTCTAATGTTTAGATCTATACAACTCATATTAAGATGAATCCCACTGTGTTAGAAAAATAGTATCTTTCTCAACTTTTTTCAACATGAGCCAATGAGCCAACCAAATGCTCCAATTAAAATTATTTTTTAACCTTAGCACTAGTTATCCAAACAAGCAACCGGTGTTTAGAATTTCTAGCTTAGCACCTATGCTCTAATATATAGCACATCTTCTTTTAGTTTCTATTTCCTCTATACACGTCCTTAACAACAACTTTGAAGCTGCTCTAAGCTAGCTATAAGTATATTGTAAGGACATAAGAGAGGAGAGAGAAAAATAGCGGACCATAGATTTATAAACAGTTGTAGCACGAACTCCAAGATGTATGTGTGTATAACAGATGGGGTTGGATACTAATTGTGTGGTATATGACTATTGTATAAATTGATTATTAAGTTAGTTATAGATGATTTGAAGTCAGTAACTGGCTATACTATTGAACTTGCTCTTAGATAAAAAAAAAAAAAGTAACCATGTAGTATGATTGATGAACGGTACTGTGAACATATATTCTATTGTGCAGGCACGTGCTTTTGATTTGTCAGTTTGGTCATAATTTAATCTTTCCAATCAAGGGGTAATCCTGGTTTAATTTAAGTAGAAACTGGAGTTTTTACAGGGTTTTATTTTATTTTAAGATCACCTATGCGTACCGCGTGTAGCACGAGCGCAGCGACTTCTTTGGCCCTGCTTTGTTTGCATTGAGAGTTTGCGAGATGATTGGGGGTGCAGGGTTTCACATGAAACCGTTTGGATCATTCATAAACCGAAAAAAAATCAAACAGAAGAGTGTGATCCGGGTAGTTCATTTACCACGTCTAGATAGGTAAAAAGTTTAAAACAGCATAGAGATGATGATTAATTACATAAAAAAGACTCGGTATTATAGATGCAAAGCTAAACTCCTTTTTGTAAGGATTAAATTATAAAAGGAGTAGTACTGAACTTTGTACTGAGATTTTTTTTTATTTTGCGAACCTCGTACTAAGAATTTAGGTCAGTACTTAAAAACTGTTGTATATTCTTTCTTTTTTTTCTTTCAAAGGTTAGTCGTCTGACCAATTTTCCATCGTGAAAAAAAATTCAACCCAGTACAATCCCTCTCACTTCGCAGCTGTACATTAGATTAAAAAATAACCATTGGGATTATGCGAACAAAGACAAGGGAGTGACACGGAAAAGGCCAATAGATAATGAGCACACGCTGCATGCCTGCATGCATGAAAGGCCAGCTACCAACCTCAACGGCACAAAAGCAAATCAAGCTAGATTAACGCTACAAACATATATTCTCTTCGTTCTAAAATAAACTAATTTTTTATTTTTTATCTTTAATTTTTGACTCTTTGTCTTATTAAAAAAATTTTACGATTGATATTTTTGTTTTTATTAGATGATAAGTCATAAATAGTACTTTACATGTGATTATTTTTTTAATTTTTTGAAAATTTTTTAAATAAGATGAAACGAAAACCGAAGAATTCTTTTTTCCTTAGTACAGAGAGAATACTTGACTTTTACGTAGGCCACCACTCTATCATGTAGCTTTTTTAAAATAATCGATAGGTCCAACCAAAAAGAAAAAATTGCGTCGACCTCATATGACGTCTCTGTTTGCTGGAAAAAAAAAGTAGTATCCCCGACAAAAAAAATGCAGTCAGTGTAGGCTATGCGGCATGCATATTCAATCGAAATGCTGGCGATGATTGGAGCGGTAAAACGCCATTGATCACGACCATATTACTTCTTTAATAATCTTGCCTTATGTGGCCAGCTTTGTGAAGGATCGGCTGATGTTTTTTAGTTTGCCTGACCTGCGCCTGTTAGATGCTGTCTTTTAGAGGTAGTTGTTTTGTGCCTAGGTCTTCTTGATGTAACGCTGCATTTCATGTAAAACCGGTTGATCCCGGTTCCTCAAAACTCTCTTTTTTGGCTTTAATGAAAAAGCTGGGCCTTCTGGCCTTTTTCAAAAAAAAAATTGCAAACACAAAATTATTTATAAATAAAACTTTTATATACGTATTTTTAGCGATCTTAGAGTCAAAACCGAAAAATAGACTTCAGTAAAAAACCTAAAATTAACTATAAAATTAATATTAAAAATTTAAATTCTAGCTTATAAGCATAAGTAGAAACAAAGAGATGGGGGTGTAGGTTTCTAGTATCCGGTGCATCTGAGTTTCTCGTAGAGGAAAATGGGTGATTGAAATCACATATTTAAAATAATAATTTATGAATAATTTTTTTATATATGTATCCTTAGTGATATAAAAGATAAGGTTGGAAAATGAACTTTGGTAAAAAAAATTCTAAAGTCAACTCTAAATGTGAATTTGAAAAATTAATTTTTGATTTATAAACATAATTAGAAGCGAAAAGACAGAGTAAATGAAGTCCATCGCTCAAACAAAAAAAATAAATACTGTGTTCCTTGTCAAGGTTGTAGTACCGTGCAAATTCCCAGTCTCAAAACAAAAGCTCAGTGTCGGGTTAGAAATGTCCTGATAGTATAAATTTAGATTAGATTCGTGGTGCTAGAACATATCTAATCCAACGACCGTCCATAACATTTATGGAATCATTATTCGTTACCACTTTTTTTTTCTTACTCCTCGATACCCAGCTGTACAAATGGTTATACTACTATTCTACTACCACAGGGGATAACAGAAGGCCACTCCCAGTTAGCACAAGACAACACGTCGTCCTCTCCTGACATTAGTAACGTGCTGGGATACTGCTATTCAGATGCGACCAAAATAGCAAAAAAAACAAAAAGAAGAAGAAGAATATCAAAGGGTTGGCTAATTGGCTAGCTAGTACAATGTACTTATAAGCTACATAATTAATTACTGCCAAAATGGTCCAACCACTGTAGTGCAGAGCGTTATCAATTCACCCGGCAAACATTATCCATCATTTTATAAGCCGGTACGCCGCCCGTATCAACACACATATATTTGCTTTAGCACGGCTGAAAACGCAAGCTACCGTTTCGCGAACCACAGGGTGATCGAGATGATGATGTCCATAACGAGTGTAAAAAAGACATCGGGTCATTGTAGATTGCAATTTGCAACAGATTCTTTGGACATGCACAGCTCATAAAACCATTTTAAAATATAAATATTTATATAGTATATTTAACAGAGACTAAATAGATGTTAAAATATTTTTTCGTGACAGTTAATTCTAGAGTTTTGAATTGATTAGATTTATTTTCTAAATATCTAATTGGCTCTAAAATTATTAAAATAATTAAATACATGAAACGATATCGAAATAATTGTATTATAATATAAAATGTATTTCTTTAAAGATGGGAGAGGGAGTAGCTGTCAATCGAACGTCGCGTTCGGTTTTAAGTTTCTCCTCCAATCATGCATGCATGAACATGGACTAGTTTTTCATAGTATTAATTTGCACAATGATCGATTGGTGATCGGATAGATCAGGGGTGTCATCATTTGTTTTTTTCTATTTCTGGAAAACTCAAATGGTATAATTGTAATCAAAAAATAATTTATGAAATAAACTTGTTATATATGTGTCTAGTAAAAATCTAAAAAACAAACTATGACAAAAAAAAACTTTAAAATCAATTCTAGATTTAAGATTAAAAATTTAATTTTTAGCTTATAAATATACGTAAAAATAAAATGACAAGTACAGACATGATATTCGATTTGACATCTGCAGGTAAGTTGCTGGCTAACCAAGCAATCCGTGATCGCTCTGTCGCCACGCCGGCCAAAGGCCCAGAGGCCCGGAGCCCCGACGGCGTCGCTGTCTACGGGGTTATTTTCTGTTTTTCAGAAAAAATATTAAATGATATATTTATAAACATAAAATAATTTATTATGAATAAATTTTTGCATATATATATATATATATTTAGCGTTTAAAACGAATGTTAAGAATAAACGACAAAATAAAAATCTTAAAACCAACTCTAATTTTAGAATAAAAAAATTAAATTTTAATATATAAACATAAGCCTAAACTGAAAAAATAGGTGTGCACGCCTCGGTGGAGGAGCGAGCGGCCGGCACAAGTGCCACATCGCTTGTCTCCGGCTTTAGATCGACCTCGCCATCGTGCCTAGTTTTCGTACGATTTTTTTGCGTGGCGGAAGACGGAAAGAATCTTTGATTTATACGAAATACTAATATTATTGTGGTGTCGTAAATTCTCCGTCGCGTTGGTGGTTTGTTTGTTTGATTGGGGGTAGCTCCAGCCTCCGGCGACCGAGCTTGGCCAATCGTGTGGTGTCAACTGTCAGGTGGATCAACTGAGCTTGCATTTTTCAGTTAATAAGAAGAAATACTTAAAACGGAGGTTGCGTTTTCCACGCGTGATTAGTATTTCTGTATGTCCCTACACGGAAAATCAGCGTCTATAGAGTCAAAACGGCCAAATCATGTGTCGCTCTCAAAATCTCGATCGATCTGCGTTCATGTGGGTTAGGTTAATTACGCATATATAACCAGCTCAGCTGTAGTGTGGGTACGGCACTATACGTATAGTAGTACAAGTCTACATGGGTGCAGTATTACGTCCTGGGCCACTACGATGTGTGATTATGGGGGTGTTTGGAGCAAAGGGCTGTCCCATTGAATATTTAGACACTTATTATAATAGTAATCGCAGGCTATTAATAAAACTTATCTATAATCTTGGACTAATTCACGAGACGAATCTATTGAGCATAATTAATCCATGATTAGCCTATGTGATACTACAGTAAACATGCTATAATTATGGATTAATTAGGCTTTAAAAAATCGTCTCGCGTATTAGCTTTTATTTATGAAATTAGTTTTTTTATTAGTCTATGTTTAATACTTTAAATTAATATCTAAATATCCGATGTGACATGGGGCTAAAAAGCTATCTAAACAACTGCCCTAATATTGTGCACGCCCACGGGCGTGGCGACAGGGCTTACCAGGACGAGAGGAGGAGCAAGCCGATGGCGCGCGCGATCAGGGGGTCACCACCGGAGCTGCGGGCCGGCGACACCGCCGTGGCGCGATGGTGCCCGCCCCGCCGCCATACGTGCGTCCTGCGCGCGCGCGCGGGGGCGACACGCCTGCCGCTGCCGAGACCGGCGTGCGGTGTGGCATCGCGTTGGCCTCCGCACTTCGGGCGGATTTTTACCTGTTTCTTTCCCCTCGCGCGCCGGGTGGGTGGGTGGGTGGGTGGGTGGGCGTGCTTGTCGGGGGCAGGGGTGAGGGGTCCCGGCCCGTGTGTCGCGCACCGTAACGAACGTAACGATTGGGGTTGGGGGGGGGGGGGGGGGGGGGGGGGACGGGCCAGGCGATTTCCCCTCTACGTACGTACGTGCCCTGGCCGTGCCAGAAATGTTACGTAAATACATAATCAAATAATCCTGTAAATAGGTGCTGCTAAGTTGGCTTTCCACGAGGATTATGTTACCTAGCTACTCACTTCCTCCTATGCAGTTAGCTTTTGCCATCACTTCAAAGTTCAGATCTTCAATAATCATCAATTCAATTTGTCCGGTCGAATATGCGCTCAGCTCGCAAAATGTCGCCATACTGTATCTTCTTTCCACGATATTCCGACGGTATTCCATCACGCCACTCGCCATCGTCGTCACCCCTCTCCCCTCCGGCAGGCAGCCACGCACCACAAAACCGAGGCGCACGGCTAGCTATAGCTAGCTGATCGATCGATCGTTTACTCAGAAGATGGACCACATGTGCATATAGGATTCCATACACATGGATATCGATGAATCGATCGATCCAACCGAACCAATGTTAGTAAGATCTTTTCAGGTTTTCAGAGTACTCACCACTTGCCTGACAGCCCAGCCACGACGATAGGTCTAGCCACACATGCATTCCACATTTCCCACCCAGTTAATTGCCTACGACTTTGCTGTCGGGTATTTATCCATCGATCGGCATATATTGTATACGTCAGAGCTGACATCACTCGTAAATGAGCACATAATTAATCGCCAATTAATATATATGCGCTAGTAGTGCTCGTGCTAATCCAGCCGGGAATAAATAATTAAATGATGATTGCGAGTGGCATGGCAGCTAGCCGCCCGGACGGACGATGTAGACTCCCGATCGACCACCGTCCGTACACACGCGGGCTGGATGGACCACTCGATCGTTCCGTCGATCGATCAGTTTGTGTTGATCAATGTTCCAGTGCTAGTAGCTGCAGGTTCCGCCCCGGGCCGGTCGGTGTCGGATTGTTTCGGGTCGTGAATAATTCCAGATATATAGGCAGTTTTGATGCTGACGATGGTAGTATCATGTGGTACTAGTAGTACATGTGTACCATGATTGGTTCGCATGTCAGATTTGGAGCTACAGGGTATACATATAACATGAGCACATGACTCCATACTCGGAGCTACATGATATTTCTAAAAAAAACTCACGCGAATACAAGTGCGTGTTACATATTGCATATATATTGAGTCATGTTATTAATTTTATAACTGTTACTGATTTACTGAGATTAATTTATTAAATTATATATATAATGCTAGATCCAATGCTATCGCACGGCGTGGGCTAGCTAGCGTGCATATTACGTGAGAGCAGTTGAAAGGATAGGGGGCCTCCTGCTGGACTGTAGCGACGACCGTATGCATATATGCATGATGCGAACGCACATGGCCTCGATGCAGGCGATCGATCGATCGATTCATCGATCTACCTACGAATGCACGGACGCACTCCGCGTGATATGCCGCACGTACCGGCGGTGCTGAACTGTGCAGCTGGCCGCCTGGCCGGGCATGTGAAAAGATAGTATTTCTTTAGGGCATTGACAATGGTCTAGATAGATAGTAGTAATTATTAGCCAGAATTTACAGATATGAACTTTTTAATTGATAGTACAACTGTACGTCCATTTAGTTACCGTGCATCGTGCATACATATAGTTGATGATTTAGTTTTACTCGACCGATTAAATTAGCACTTTAGCAGACGACAACCTACTCTCTTTTTGGCACTCTCCGATCCGTCACATACTCACATCAATTCAAGCTTATGTGGCAAATAGTATATCTCTATCACAGCATTATTGTACATGCCCTCTGCTTGCTAGCATGTGTGCGTTGCCTCCATCCGATCTGACAAAAAGTTGCGTTTCTCTAGCCCCACCGGCCCGGCCACCGGAGCCGGACGACGACGACACACCCCCTGCGAACGAAAAGTGAACGAGCAGTACGGCCGGGGCACGCGAGCGCGACGAGGTAACCGCACGGTACGGCACGGCTGGAAAATCTTACGGCGCGCACATGTAGCAGCGGCGTTTCGTGGCCGTGGACTAGCAGGTGGTAGGAGAGGGGAGGAGGGGAGGAGGAAGCGGGCGGGGGCCGGTACACGCGCGAGCCCACGTTCTGCGGTGGTAGCCGACGCCTACCCAGTTTCTTTTGGGTTGGGCGCGGCAGCAGCACGCACGGCGCCCGGGCCACCTCGCGCCCCCTCGGCAGGCGGAGGGCACATCACACGTCTGGAGCGAGCTAGCTCGCTGTGGATTAGGATCAGGCGCACTGTGACTTCGGGAGGAGAATGATCCACAGGCATCCCAGCTCAATCGAACGGTATCCAATCCAGGCAGAGGGATGACAAGCAGAGCAGATTGGCTACGGCTTCCATGCGACGACGCAAAAGATCGACTGATCTGGCCGGCGTTTGGTGCCGGCCATCTCCATTCTACAGCTCATGAGAGTCCCCGACTTCAAGCTTGATTAACGATGACCGGGTCGGCTAGCCGGTAAGGACATGTACAAATATATTTATCGACGGACTCTCTTAATTGTTACGTAAGTAAATTTAGTGATATGAAAGAAAGAGAGGGGAGGAGAGATAAAAGCTATTGTCATACATAGCAACGGTTTAGAGTCGATTCTTAGTATTTATTCAAGGAAACTTTCTTGCATAAGTGTGGATAGAAAAGAAACTAGCTAGTGTAATAAAAAATATTTTATTGCATTAATGAAGAAACTATAGCTAACTATACATTTATACATATCATTTTAAAATAAATTCTTGTTGCTGACGTGGATCAGATAAGAGTCGATAATGGGTATTATCTTTGAACATGCCCTAAGCTCGGGACGACAGTGGACGGAGCTAGGCCGTAGCTCGGGGATCGCTCCAGTGTGAATAAGGAGCTCGCGAGCTGCCTCTTTATGAACAAACTGATGAAAGACACACGACTCCTCTGTTGAACGCGAGTGGTCCAGCAGAGGCACACGGTTTTTACCCACAGAGAACGCTCACCGAGCTGATGATATTGAGCCACACGATACCTCAGCCCACTGGGAAGACCCTAAAAACGATGGTATGCTCACAATCGTAGTTTCGCAGACGCAGCTGACAAGCAAGCTAGGCATCATCGAGTGGCTCCTCAGGCGCAACACGCAGCTGCTCGCAATGGTGAGCGGTGTGCTTATGTCCGATAGTGCACACCGCCTTAACTAGTGGTCTTATAGTCTAACTAGGATAGATCACGACCCCCATTGTGAATGCCCTTAGGCGCAACCACACACCTGCACTAATGCAAGTGGTAATGCTTTTTCATGGGTGAGAAACCGAGAAGCATAGAGCAATGCTGGTGCAGCTCTACATGTTGTGTCATTGCTATGCGTGATGCCTTAGAGGGTTTAATGGGTGAACGCCAACATGATATACATTATTTTTTAATAGTATATACGGAGTTATATATTTATTTTTAGAAAGTTTATATATTAAAACAAATTTAACATATGATGTATCTAACCAAAAAATATTTTCTTTAAAAATGTCACGCTAGAAGGTTATATTAAGAAATTATAATAAAAATCTGTTTGTGTAAATTTATATATCCAATGTATATATATATATATATATATATATATATATATATATATATATATATATTTTATATAAATATTCCTCCTCCTCCTCTCGCATGCAGCCCCTGCGGGAAGCCGCTGCGCACACGACACGACACGGAAAACCCGGAAAAGCGCAGCAGAAAGCACATCGTCACGCAGAATCGAAACCGGGAGCCAGCCGTGCTTCCAGTGATGCTCTGTCCCATGGCTCCGTCCACTGTCGAACAGTCGTAGTACTAGCGTACTCCATGTTTTTCGGACGATGAGCTACCACAAGCCCATTATACACGTGGGAGTGTATGTTGGATGGATGTGCACCACACGGGGAAAGGCCCATGATTCTAAGAGCCGGCCCATCACTGATTTCATTGCATACACTTGCATGTGCAAGCATTTTTTTTTAACTTCTGCTCCTTCATTTTTTTCACGCATAAGTCTTTTGAACAACTAAATGGTTTTTTATAAGAAGTATATAGTAGATTTTTTTTAAAAATCATGGTAATTTATTTTAAAAAATTTTAACTAATACTTCTTCCATATTAATTTTAATAGATGACTCTGTTGATTTTTTGGTACACGTTTGACCACTTATCTTATTAAAAACTTATTTAATTATTTTGATTAGATTTATTATCCAAATGTGTTTTTCTTATAACTTAAATCCTTACATATTTGCACAACTTTTTTAATAATACAAGTGATCAAATGCATGGCAAAAGAAAGTTAACGAGACATCATCGGAGGGGTACTTAAATAAATCACACGCTAATGTTTTGTCCCATTTCATATCTCGTAAAGGGGAAAAGTTCTCAACTCTTAAGTGATATGCTATTAGTACATGTGAAATCTTAAGTTTGGAAGGTCTAATTTATATAGTTTTTATATATTATAAATATATCATGTTAAAATATAATACATTTATAAAACCATATAAAATCATCATCACTTAATAAAATTATTAAGAAAGACGTTCTAATGCCGGCGTATCGTACTCCCTATCTTTTCGCTTATGGTTATACTTGTAAGCCAAAATTTAAATCAACCTTGAATTTGAAGTCGACTTTGAAGTTTTTTTAGAAGTTTATTTTCTAGCATTAACTTTACATCACTAACAATACATATATAAAATTTTATTTATAAATTATTTTTTATTTGTAAATATATCGTTTGATTTTTTTCCATAAAAACCCGAAATAATTACCCCCTAATCTTGTCAATTGGGAAGAGAGAACTTGGCTGGGGCCTTCCGTGGTGGTTGTTTTCGAATGCAGCCGCTTCATCACATAAATGCAAAGTTCTGGGTGCTCTGTCTGTGAGGTGAAGTTGAGGGCAATTAGAGTTGTTGTATGAATTGGCTATTAGATTGACTATAGATAAATTAAAACTAGTAGTTGGCTATTCTATTGAACTTGCTCTTAGGGAAGAAGACAAATGCATCAATGCTGATGATTATGGAGGCGATTACGGCCTAGAGGTTGGGCCGTTGGGGGTCGATTCCGGTCGGCCTGATACTTGGCCCGGCAATTCCTACTGTTGCTGTTTTGTTGTACTACTAGTACTGCTTCCGCTACAGCACTGATCATCTTTGCTTTGCTTAAATGGGGGGCATTTCTAGGGCATTTTTGGCCACCGCAATGGACAATAACATATACTCCGTACTCCTCTTATTCAAATATAAGATTGTTTAATTAGGAGCTGTTCACGAGCATTAGTAGGAATTAAGAGGGCTGTTAGCCCATTTGATTCAAAGAAAATTTATAGAAATTTTAGAGTATTTCATTCCTATATGAATTTTTCCATTAAAGCACTTTGAATTAAAGGAATGGACACTATGAAATCCTATGGAATGTCTTTTCCCATACAAATTTTGGAGGAAATTTAACAAAGAGGTAGAACCTCATAAAAAAAATCCTTTGAGTCTTTATCTCTCCTTAAATTCCTGTGTTTTTCCTGTGGTCCAATCAAATGGTTATTCCTATGTTTTACAATCCTCTGTTTGCACTTACATTTCTATCAGAATTTTATATTTTTCCTATTTCTCCGTTTTTTCATTCCCCTAAAATGGTATTTATACATGCCAACCCAAGTACATCAAGTGCTAAGTTGCAACCGCCATCACTAGACATAATGAGGAGGAGCTCAATGGAGAAAATGAACGTGCACTGATCTCCATGCCAATCCTAGCACAGAAATTCAAACCTATATTTTCCAAAGATTCGAGCAAGTCGGCCCTCTTTAGTTTCCAATTTTTTTTTCTAAAAACATCACATCGAATCTTTGGACACATAAATGGAGCACTAAATATAGATGGAACAAAAAAACTAATTACATATTTATGGGAGAAATCGTGAGATGAATCTTTTGAGCCTAATTAGACCATGATTAGCCACAAGTGCTACAGTAACAAATATGTGCTAATGACGGATTAATTAGGCTCAAAAAATTCGTCTCGCAGCCTCTTGACGGAATCTGTAATTTGTTTTTTTATTTGTGTCCAAAAACCGCTTCCGACATCTGATCAAACATGTAACGTGTCATTTCTTGCAAAATTTTTTGCAATCTAAACGCAACCGAAATGTAGCATTTCCAATTTTTTGAATGGTAAAAATATACCGATGGTCCTTACCTTGGGCCAATAGATTATATAGATCCATAAATATGTAAAATGTATATCTAAGTCTTTAATTAATCTTGATTTAATGTATCACCTGGTGTTAAAACTAAAGATGACGTAGCCACGGTTCTAATGTAGCCATCCATGAAGCACAAAATTATCCATTTAAGTGTCCCGCTATGGTATACCTCAAAATCAACCAGCAATACACCTAAATCTTTTGGCGTATGACTTAATATGTTTAGAGTTGTTCAAGATAGCAGGAACTAAAGAGAGTTGGTTAAAAATGATCTTTCTCCATGCCAACCCAAGTATCTCAAGTCATCAGTAGTACTTCAGTAGACATGAAAAGAAGGAGCTCAACTGTGAAAATAAACATGCACGAATCTCCACACCAATCCTAGCACAGAAAATTCAACCTGTATTTTTTCTATATTCGAGCAGATCGAAATGTATTTTTTTCTATATTACCAGGTTTCTTATATTCTATTTTCTTATTGTTGTTGCTCACAGTTTGGAACCTAGTTAGGAACTCCGTTATCATGTTGGTATAGTTATGAGGATATAATCTTATGTCCTAGTTGTATTTTCATGTGGAATGTAGGGCAAGCTATTTTCTTTTATTCAATTAGGCCCGAATTCTAAGATTCTTCAATTATTTGCGCCTCATAGGACTAATGTAATGTTCTAGAAGAGCTTTAACTTAATATAGGTAAAATACGAACTATACCCTCAATATTACTATTTTTTATTAATGTGATACTTCTAGATCATATTTTTGCACTGACTCTTTCTCTTAATATTACTTATTTTAAACACAATTTTAAATGTTTCTAAATTGTATTTCTAAATTGACTATTCACTAAATATTGATTGTTGTTTATTTTCTAATCGAAATTTGGGATTTTCGTAAAATGCATTTACCTATAGACTTTTTTACTTTTAATTATTTTTAATTCCGAATTTGTATTTGTAATTAAAATCTATTTTTATTTTTAATTAATGTGGGATTTTCTAGCTCACAAGGCAAACATGGTGCCTCTTTCTTTTATTTACTTTATTATTATTTACTGTAGGATAGATGTAGAACAAAATATGTGCTTGTTTATCCTGGGGATGCCCTCACTTGAGCAAGTAGTACCATTCAATGGCGATTCAGCACTGTCGTTTTCTTGCACCCTGGGAGGTGAGGCTGGAAAAAGATTGATCTGCATGTGATAGGATCCGAGTTGAATGCAGTGGCCATTGCTGAATCGAGTACCTGCTGAGTTAGTCACGCACGCATTCTAAGCATGCATCTGGTTATATCAGTATATATCACTACTGCTACCAGCATTGGTGCTAAATTTCAGTATAAAGGATGGTGACTCGGCAATAGCTGAGTTCCATGCACAATGCATGGAGTAGCCCTGTCTTCCACATAGGACTAAGCCACTCAAAGGGAACTATTCTCACAGTGCAGCGCATGGTTTCAGGTGGGATCGAAACTTTTTTATTTCCCTGTTGCTGTGCACTCCCCTCTCTCCGTCGCACTCTCTCTCCATCCTCTCTTCTATATCTCTCTCTCTGGCGCGGGGAGGTGGCAGACAAAGTGCGTGGGCGGCGGATCCATTCCGGCCGCGGTGGACGGAGCTCGGCGGCGGCCGGCGGACCAAGCCGATGGGGGCGGATCTCTCCAGGCTGTCTCTGGCGACCGGCGCGGCGGCGCGTCGGCACAGCGGCGCCTCCCCTCGGAGCAGCGGCACATCCCCTCGGCGGCCCGTGGCAGAGCTCGGCGGCAGCGCGACGGATCTGGGCCGCCGAGCTCCGAGCGACCTCGGCGGCGGACGACGGTCGTGACCTCGGCGACGACGGACACGGCCCGGACGACAGATTTGGGCCACCCAGCTCCGGGTGACCACGTCGGCGCTAGCGGCAGGCGATGGGCGACGGTCGTGACCTCGGCGGTGACGGACATGGCCCGGGTGGCGACCGACGACCTCGACGGGCGACAGCCATCGCACGGGTGACGAACCGACCTTGGCGGCCTGTTTCCTCTGTCCCACCTTCTGACGCTCGTCTGACACCTTCTGACGCTCGTCTAACAAGGCTCCGATACCTTCTGCAAGCTGCGCGCTGCTCTATAAGGTGACGGTGTATGGCTAGCTGTCATGTGTGCGCCGACGTGGTGAGCTACTCGCCACGTCGCCGCACTGTGCATGACCTGACTCTGTGCAAACTGCATTTCTGGGAACTGTATGCTAGCCTTGAAAGCGAGCCAAAAAAACCCTCTACTGCTACCATGCAATTTTTATTTTTTGTTTGAAAGAACAGCTTGAAGTGTGCAACTGTAGTGTTGAGTCTTATGTGCAACGAGGTCACTTTTACGCCACTTTTTTTTGGGTTTTCACCGAGTTTTCAGAAACGAATCTAGAAAGGACATGCCCTGCTAGTGTATCAAATGCTGATGGCGCAAGCTCTTGAAAAGAAAAGACGAGCTAGCAATGATGAGCATACCTCCAAGGCTACAAAAAAGTTTTTCTTGTCTTACTATCGGACAATGCAATGCTGCATTCCTTTGCATCTTCTTGGAAAATATTTCGGGCGGCTACTCCCTAGAGCATTTTAGAAACCACAGTTGTTAACGGTAGTAAATTCGCTCTGACCAGTCTCAATGCATAGTTTTCTAACATAGTTATCAAGACTGTAAACTAGTTAATCGAGTTAAATGAGTTTTATGCGAATGAAACTTCTCTCTCATCTCATAAAACTCCCTCATTTAATAAACATGACAAGTCAATAATTTTGCTAATGATACAACTTATTTAATGTACATGGCATCCCATAAAATATAAATTAAGACTGACCTAATAAACAACGAGGTAGCCAACGTTAAGCTGGGTAGCAAAGTACTACTCGCAAAGACCAATATAATATAGATACCAAAAAAAATGTTCAATCAAATTAGCAGTCAGTTTGTACTAAATTAGTAAATGAGCTACAATTGGTTGCAGACAGCATGTGGCAACTGGCAAGGGGGTAAACCATTTGCTTGAGTAAAATAGAAGAACATGATTTTTAGAAAATGACTTGTTCTGTTTCTAACTTATTTTTTTATCTAATAAAGTTGATTGTCGTATCATGTTCATCGTGACCGGAAGAAGCACACGTTGTTTCATTGTGTGTCCTTCCCAGAGCAAAGGAACAAGGGTGGTGCGGTGGTGATAGAGAAGGCCGCCGGTTAGTAGCTAAGGGTTGTTCTTGGGTTGATCATGTTTTGTTGTTGCATTTACTTAATTTGGTTGGGATCATAGGGCGAGTTATGACTTGTGAAGATTAAGGTGAATTCAGCAAGATGCTTGTGTCGATATATATTTCTCTTATCCATATATGTTTTGAAGTGATTAGATGTAATTGCTGATGGTACTGAATTAATATTCATAGGCAATGTGATGTTATCGAACTTTCCGTTTAAGTATTTTTGATATACGACATGATCGAATTAAATCTCAATTGGACTAATTTTAGGAAAAATAAATAATCTATTAATAAAAATATTATGATGCTAGTTATGCTGGGTAGCAAAGCACCAAGAAGAGGCCCCTTTTCCACGAATTAAAGAACACTTAATTATCAATGTGGCTTGGGCATTTTCAACCCTCCTGCGCTTGATGGAAAACGAACATGACACCCTTAATTACACCATAAGCTTAATTATGCTCCAAAATAGTAGTACTAAGCTACTAGCATAAGAAGCAACTCTCACTTCCGGATGCAACATCTCCAAAACCAACTTATGTGATGGATTCAGCATCACCATCAGCTCTGAATCTCTGTACCTCAAGCCAAAACAAACACTATCAGAATTCCAGAAATCTTTCATCGTCTCTCCGGGAGCGAAAAATCCCAGCATTCTCACGGATCCAGTGCCCTACTCCTCCTGTCGCCGCCGGCGCACCTGCACCTCCAGTTCAATGGCTTGTAGTTGGTGGAGCTCTCGTCGACCCTGTCGCCGCCGGCCCTGAAGAAGAAGAAGACGCGGAGGCGGCCGGCCGCTCTGTCCTCCCGCGGCGCCACGGGCACCTGGACCGCCTCGCACCGCCCACACGGCGCGCACTTGCCCTCGCACCGCGGCGGCCGCGACCCGATCAGCGCCGCCGACGTCGCCGCCCACCCCTTCCCCGCCGCCTGCTCCACCTGCATCATCGTTGCACACCCTAATGCTGCTCAGGTGCTCGTTCATATGTGCCAAAAAGGGAGAGGAAGATTTGCGTTTTGCAGCACGAAGAGATCGCAGCAAGAATTCGTCTTTACCTCTGGAGGATCCTTGATCTGGCGATGATGCAGCATTCTACCTGGAACAGAGTTGGCTGCATCAGAATTCATAGAGACAGCTTTGCTTAGGTTAGGTTCAGCTCAGGTGTGCAAAAAGAATTCATTTTTGCGTACCTTCGGTGGAGTGCAGGCCAGGAGAGGAGAGCAGGAGGAGAAGCAGTGATGAGGAGTAAAGCAGCAGAAGCTCCATGACGAGCTGGAGCTCGAGTGACTGAACGTTTGCTAATCGACGATGGATGAGTCCGGGTATGCTTCTTATACCAGATTCAGTGGTCGCATTGCCAACATGCTCACTGTTCACATGTGCAGGGGGTTTCTTGCAACTGTGGTGCTGGAAGTTAATGTGAGAAAGAGAGAGATGTTTTGAGAGTGGAGGCTGTCTACAGTAGTGGTGTGCTGGCTGCTACGGATCAGGTCATTGAATGCATCTGAGTTCTGAAGCCATAAAGGCTTTGGCAGCAGTGAGATCAGGGCTGGCACAGAAGCACAAAAGTTGGGAGGAGAGAGAAGCAGCAGCAGGGCACAAGGGCTGGGTGCAGAGGTAGCATGCATAGCAATGCAAAAATGACACTGCAGAGGAAGCATGCATAGCAATGCAAAAAATGACACAAGCCATGCATTGCATGTTGGCATGCTCAGCAGGGGCACAGATTAATGGGGTCCTGGAAGCACTATTCAGTGAAAAAAATGTGAAATTATATTTGCTGCACATACTGAACTACTGAAGCTTGAGAGAAAGAAAGCTGAGGAGATGCAACAAGAGCAAAGCACTTGACATGGAACTAGCCTTGATGCCAAAGTAGGGGTGGTCCACAGGTCCAGCACCGTGTCCGTTGCAGATTCTTCCCTGCAAAATGGAATCAGAAATAGGGCCCAAGGATTCAAGAGACAACTGAATAATGATGAAGAAAGGAGCTATCAATAGTGAATAAAATTATCCAAAGGGCTTGTCTAGTTTGCAAATTTTTTTTGCAAAAACATCATATCAAGTTTTTAGACACACATTTAAAGTATTAAACGTAGTCTAATTATAAAACAAATTTCAGATTTCGTCTGCAAACCACGAGACGAATTTTTTGAGTCTAATTAATGCGTCATTAGCACATGTTGGTTACTGTAGCACTTATGACTAATCATGTCCTAATTAGGCTCAAAAGATTCGTCGGACGATTTTTTCCATAACTATGTAATTAGTTTTAATGTTTATGTATATTTAATGTTTTATTTAGGTGTTTAAAGATTTAATGTGATATTTTTGAAAAAAAATTTTGGAAACTAAACAGGACCAAAAACTCAGCTGACGAGTGTGCTTGAATAGTCAGGCAAGTAGCAAAGCATCTTTGCTTCTTGCCCCCTAGGATTCTGCTTGATCTTACGAGTACAGTATATTTTCAAGAAGAGATTACCTATTTGTTGAGCCATACACTGTACACTGTAACAAGTAACAAATGCCATGATCATATAGCTTCAGTATATAGGCAGTCAAAGGACTATACAGTACTTTCTCACTGGTGTAAATGATCGTTGCAGAGGGCAACTGGGAAGGTAGTAAAGTTGTTTCAGGTCAATCTGGAAGCTTGGTACAACAGCATGAGCGGAAAAGAAGTCAATAGCCGTAATTCTCGCTATGAGTTGTCTGTTCGAGATGCAACACACAGTAGATTTTATTATTAGAGCAACAGAATGTGGTCCATTACATGCATGTACACTGTCACTCAGCTAGTGAACCTCGCAGGCCTAAAATTTATAGGATGCATACAACCAACACCACGGGATCTACTGTACTTCTCCCAGAACAATTCTAACAACCTGAAAAACATTTCTTCATCATGTTCATTTGAAACTAATTTCCAAATGGAATAGAAAATTAGAAAAATTTTGGAGAGCTTCCTCATTACCGTCACCCTCCCATCCCGACCAACGCTAATAACGAAAATGGTCGATCATATGGAAAATCACATCAGCACCATCAGAATTGAAGAAATACGTTTTGACCTGCAACAAAAAAGAATTACTCAGACGTAGCTACTTTGTATCTTTGCCTTAACCCAATGACATAATCTTGAATGATGTTTCTTGCAATTTTTGCATGGTAGCTTTGAATTTTTGACAAATATAATGCCGCCCACTAAATGTAAATGACAAAAGACAGCCCGCTGTTGAAGTTGCTGACCAGCTGGGCAAGTTGATTAAAACCTTAGCTTTAGAGTTTCTCAGGTAACGGATAGGTACACCAAGCTATCTTTAATACTCCCTCCGTCCCAAAACAATTAAACTAGATACAATGTTTGATTTTTTGTCTTATTTAAAAAAAATTATGATTAATAATTTTATTTTATTAGATGATAAAATATAAATAGTACTTTATGTGTGACTAATTTTTTTAAAATTTCTTAAAAATTTTTCAAATAAGACGGATGATCACACGCTCGACATAAAAAACCAAAAAATTGGTTTTTTTGGGACGGAGGGAGTATGTATCAAATGAAGGGCTGTTGCTATTATGGACAGCCGAGATTTTATCTGTATTGGTCCGTGACAACCTACCAACTTAAATAGTAGTCTGCTGATGTATCATCTGCGCCGTCTGGTAGAATTTGGGAAATCAACATGCATTTAAGCATAAAAGAAATCATAAAACCAAGCTCTCGATGGTGCATGTTTCTAAAATAAGTAATCAAAACTTAAACAAAACCAACTCACGAGTTTCAGTACACAAATGGTAATAAAATTCGGATGGTAGAAATAAAGAAGGTGAATATTTTTTACCAAATGAGCACAACAATCCACGTGTACAAAGTTTTCTCCAACAAAAAATACCGAGCATAAAAAAAATATTTGGCCGGGCAGAAAATAACAGACTAAGAAATAAAAAGATTGATCTTTTGTGCTACAGCTGATAAGCCGTAAAATGGCATACACACAAATGGTTTAGGGGTACTATATTTGCATTATTCATGGTTTAAAAGCCAATGTCGAACCATAGACTATGATGAAAAAAGCCCACCAAAATCAACTCTAAAATTAGGTTTTAAATCCAAAGCAGCGAAACGATGAGAAGCCTAACATAAGACAAAGGAAATTACGACATACCTGAATTGTGCTATGAGCAAAAATCCTCTGTCTACTTTTCTTGAAGCTGACATCTACCCTTTCCCATGGAATTCTGTTCAGACCTTTGAGCATCACTTCTGAGGTCATACAGATAAGAATCAGTTATTATTACCAACATAACCCACATGAAGGATGGGACAATTCGGATGGACGTAGAAATGCAGTCATATACCACATACAAAATAAAACAATTGTTTGAGTTCAATGCAAGCAAGAAAATAAACAATCCTGAAAACATAATCTCTCCTTATTTTGACACTTCAGAATCTATACATGCATACCGTCAAATCTAAACCTGGATATATGAATGCTATACCACAACATTTATCATTAGAAACAAGCCAAATGCCCCTGCTTTGCTACGGTTAAAAGAAAATATATTACAATATTACCTAAAATAAGTAAAAATATATTTTGCATGAAATGTGTTAATATTTATTTCTATAGGGAATATCCACCGTAATTTGATTTTATATGTAGCAATAAATTTAAATTTGATTTTTCTTAATGTTAAGTAGTTTAAGGAGTAATTTGATAATTTTACAATGGGAGTATGTAGGGTGACAAATCTATTGCCACCACCACTATCTTATTTTAAAAGAACTACTTTGCCATGGATAAAAAAAATTACCATAATATTGCCTAAAATAAATAAAATCATACATTTTAATGAAATATGTGCCCACCTTTTTGCTATAGAATATACTAACCTTAATTTAATTTTATATGTGGCTATCTATTTAAATTTAGTTCTTATGTAAATTTAAGAAGTTCAAGGGGTAAAATGTAAAAACTGCAATGAAGTAGGGGGAGTGATAGATTCACTGTCACCATAAATTATATGCATGTTAGTATTATTTGGAACTTATATTTTGGAGATGAAAAATAGAACCAATATATATAGGAATATTTTGAAATATTTTATACACATAAATAAATAGTTGTAAGACAATATGTAATGTAGTTGATGGATGACAAATTCACTATCACCACCATTACCTTCTTTTAAAATAGTATAGATATAGATACTCATGTAATACTACAATTTCTTAGGTTCCAGTTGCATAAAGTCCCCAAAAGAAATTGTTTGAAGCCACATCTTGCCATCTTGGTTACTCTATTATTCAGCAAGCTAACCTCAGATTATTGTAAAATAAAAAAAATCCTTAAAAAGCTTGAAGATCCAAACCATAGAATGCTTATTCTATTCAGAGGATAGCTGTTCAAAACATGAACTTTATGGTTTCTGCTGCTTTCTGGAAGAAATCCTTTGACAATAAGTACATGGTTAGAAACACCTGATGCTATGATCACTCCATTTCTGTTATTTGTTTTGCTATCAAGAAAGGATGCCACTTTCTTAACTCATGCATGAGAGCATAAGAGCTATGAACGAACATGCAAATATTCAATAGCTTGATTACAGACAAACATAGAAGTTTACACACCTTCCATTTCACTTGTAGCTTTTGCCTGATATATCATTGAATCCGAAAAATCAATATCCTGAGCCTTTGGTTCTTCCACATATACAACATGTGGATATCTGGCATCACTTATAAAATTTTGGGGCTGATGCAGGGGGCATTCAAGTGTAAGATTGTAAGAACTCTGCTACAGGCCAGTACAAACTTATAAGAAATATATAATTACCTTGGGGAGTTCATGTTGATGGCGTATGGAAGATGTTCTCCAGCCAACAATGACTGAACTTGTAGTCAAGGTTACAAACTTCAGTCTCTCTCAATTAATCCAGAAAAAAACAATTTGGGTCAAATGGATCTACTAATTATAAGTACTCATGAAAGAAGGATACAATCACTACAAATGTTTGAGTAAACAACATGACGCTTGAAAGAACAAAGAGCTGACCTGCACATAGAACAACTTATAATGTATGCAAAATAATCAGCATAAAATTTCCTCTTGTGAAAACAAGGGGAATTATTTCTACAGACAAAAACATAGAAATGGCATACATGAAATGGAGACCACCATAATCAGTAACCATTTGAAGGAGGAGTGGTGGTTTCCCATCTTCAGTGTCCTTTAGGAATAGATGTTTTCCACTCCTCCCAGCAATCCACGATAAACGATATGCCATCTTTTCCAATTTATAAGAACCACGGAGAAGGGGTATCTGCATGTGAAAATAAATAACTAGTAAAGGCATCATCTAAGCATCCCATCATTCCTTGCTACAGAGCCAGACCAGTTGCAGTCACTAGTCCACTACAAGAACTAATATATTAAATGGTAATGATAGATGGCAAGTATTACTACGAACAAGATAGCAACACACACTGAGCAAAGAAGAATACATAAATAATATTGCCGTACTGAGCAAATTCGGAGCAAAACTGAGAAAAAATCATCTTAATCATAACATGAACACACAGATGGTCATAAACTGATTTTCCATAAAATTGATTACATTAATTGGAAACTCACTTCATATATTGTTATGGGTTAGGGTTTATAGGGGGTAAACACCGCCGGGAGGATAGCCAGGCGGCGACGGCTGCTAGGGATGAGAGAGGGACTTAGATTGGGGAAGACTAACTCTAATTCATTGCTTGATTAGAATGACGATACAATCCATCCTTATATAGATGGTGAGACTTAATCCCTAAGTAACTAACTTGATCTAATCTAACTTTATCTCTTAATCCTATCCTATCTCTGGTGCTACAGTACCGCGTGTACTGTTCATCCGTCTGGGAGTTGGGCCCATGGGCTTCAATCCCTCGGCCCCTACCTATGACACTACATCCCTCCTTTCGAATTGCTCGCCCTCGAGCTGCAGTACTACTAGATTGACTCATACGACTCTCTAAATAAAACCTAACATAACTTAAGCCTTTTACATCTCGGCTGGTGACACAACTATAACTAAAAAAATCGGGTGTTGGTGCCAGCCCGTGTCTTCGTGGCAGCCAGAACCGCCGTCTTCGCCTCCGATGACCCCAGCAGTGGCGGCGCCAGTGCCATAGCCAACCGCATGGGCGAGGGCTACCCAAAAATAGCCCCTGCCCCTGCCAGCAAGGATCCCCCGGCCATCTTGCTTCAGGTAAGGGCATCCCAGAGGAAGCAGGTGCAGCTGCCCTTGGCCGCGCACCACGCCGCACACCATGGCTTGCTCTGCACGCTAACGACCTGCCTGAATTACGCCTCTTGAATACATGATGTCGTGGGCGCATAGATGATGGATGACGGCTCGACACAATAGCCTCCATTGGGGAGGGCTGAGAGGATGGTGCCGTGGCCAGCGACGACATTGTCGTGCCCACCACCGCCGTCTGCAGATTGCACTTCTCTTCCTTCTCAATTGGCGCATGCTTCGTCCTCATTGAAGCTGCAAGTACCGCCAGGTCGGCCTGCATCCTTTTGAGGAGCCGGATGCACATGTCTCTAGGATCTTCGGTGATGTCTTCAACAACCATGGCTCTGATACCAAGTTGTTATGGGTTAGGGTTCATAGAAGGTAAACACCGCCAAGAGGATAGCCAGGCAGCGACGGCTGCTAGGGATGAGAGAGGGACTTAGATTAGGGAAGACTAACTCTAATTCATTGCTTGATTAGAATGACGATACAATCCAT
This sequence comes from Oryza brachyantha, assembly GCF_000231095.2. Taxonomy (NCBI): domain Eukaryota; kingdom Viridiplantae; phylum Streptophyta; class Magnoliopsida; order Poales; family Poaceae; genus Oryza; species Oryza brachyantha. The sequence goes on from NC_023165.2 coordinate 24,297,564, forward strand.
CCTTATATAGATGGCGAGACTTAATCCCTAAGTAACTAACTTGATCTAATCTAACTTTATCTCTTAATCCTATCCTATCTCTGGTGCTACAGTACCGCGTGTACTATTCATCCGCCTGGGGGTTGGGCCCATGGGCCTCGATCCCTTGGCCCCTGCCTATGACATATATCATCTTAAATATGGTACACGATGGAAAGATCCATATGCATGATAACAACACAAACTATGAAAGGTAATAACAATAGAGGTTCAAGATTTTGAACGTAACCTGCTTGTGTGATCTTGTTCCAAGGTGTGGTGTTGCAAAAGTAATGAAATTAATAGGATCCAAACCGGCAATTTTTCCTCGATCAATAGGTTGGTTGCTGGAAACATCAGTGACATGCTTCTCATGCCCTTCATGAGAATCTGTTTGTGTAGCACTCTCATATAGCAATGCGATAGCATATCTTGCAATTAATCCACCCAATGAATGGGCAACAAAGGAGATCTTCCGCAGCTCTGGTCTAGACTCAACAACTGAGAGCACCTTAATATAAAGAAGAAAAAGGCAGAGGTCAATTAAAATGAGCACGATGAAGAACACAACAAGGGCTAATAATCACATCATTTAAAAGCGTTACTTATTTTAAAAAGGCAGTAAAATTTATTGGCCATAGAATGTTCAATCTAGCATAGCTTCGAAGCATATCAGCCATTAACTCATCAATATTTCAATACCTCCTCTGCTAATCTTCTTCCCATCACATCAACTCCATCAAAAGTTCGAGCTGCTACATTGCATCCACTGCCTATATGAGGCAACAACAAAGATCACATTTACCGTAATGATTATGGATTGTCCTATCCAAGAGGGGATTGAACACCAACCAAACATGTGAACTACCTAATTCTCAGTTTATGTATCCAAATAAGCAGTCCAAAAAGAGTAGAAAATATGAACTGAACTTACAGCGCTGGGTGAATTCAACTTACAGTGAACAACCACATCCTCAGGATGTTTTTTAATGAAATGTTTTGCTGCGTAACGCCAATTTTCTGCACTGCACAGTTAAAAGGGGAAAAACTTTGTGAAATTTGGAAATGGATGTGGACATGTCCTTACAAAAGTGAATTAAATTGTTGCTGTTATCCTTTTGAATCAATATACAGTTTTTCAAAAATAAATGCAAAAATATAACGGTGTTGCACAGAGGGGGCGCAACACCGCGTTAGTGCATGGTGGGGATGCATTCTGCAAATTTTCTTCTTTTTCTTTCTTTTTTTGCCAAAGATGATAGCAACAATATATTTTCAAATTTAATTCTTACAGAAGTATTCTAGGAACTGTCTTAAAGTTAGACTTTTTTTGGGTGGGTGGGTGGGGGGCTGGTTGTGTGTGTACCCAGCACATCATCAACCTTACAAGTAGGGATGTGCCAAGACTGCAGCGAAATTCATCACATTATCATGTATCTACATATATATTACTGGATAATACCCTTAGTGAGCAGAGACTGTCCTCGCAATCTGCCCCAGATCATCTGGGCCCACAGAGTCACTCACACACCACTAGTCGGTGGCATGAGTAAACACTATAGTAACTGCTACAGGAATCATTCATGGAAGAGAGATTCCATTTTCCTGATATTATTGAGGATGCAAGTGCTCGCAAGTCACAACTTAAACATTTGTTGCAGGTGAAGCATTGAAAAGATTCAAGGGCAAAGTTTCGAAATGTGGAAGCGCCACTGACCGCAGAAGTACTTCTCAAATCCAAAACTAATCAGGGAATGCTGCCATGCAGCTGATTCCTCCGTTTGAAAATTCCCAAGGTGCTCTGTTGGGATCATCTACAGCATCCACTGCACCAACATACCATCTGAACCCAACCAGCCTGATACTTTTCAGTTCAAAAGCATAATTTTTTTTTTGCTGACACACCGTGTATCCTTGATTCATTATGAGAAATAATAAACTAGGATGTCCAACGGAATCAACACATTTCACTACAATCCTAAAACTACATGAACTCCAGCTCTATTTTCTCCACATAATCGTTTAATCGAACAGTTAGCTATTCAAATCAAGGAGCTGATGATCAGTTGAGCGAATATAGTCTTGAGGCCAGAAGTTCTCTTGACGAAAGGAAAGCGCAAAAAGAAAGGCACAACGAGAAAGGGGGGAAGATGCCGACGGATCATCACCTGCCGACGATCCCATTGACCGTCACGACCAGATGCGCCGGTGCCGGCCTACTCGCGCCGCCGCCCCCCTCGCCGGCGCCGTAGCCGGACGGGCCCTCGTCTGCCGCGGACACCGTGAAGCACCCCGGCCGCGGCAGGCACGCCGCCCCCAGCCGCCGCAGCAGACGCGGGCTCTTCTTCTCCGCATCTCTCTTCTCCATTTTTCTTGCTCCCCTCCCTCCCTCTCTCTGCAAGACTCTGACTTGGCCGCTCCCGCGGCTGCCGGTTCTGTGACTCTCCTCTTATAGGCTCATGGGTGAGGTGAGGTGAGGTGAGGCATGGCGGCGCGGCTCTCCTCTGCACAGGAGGGAGGCAGCAGCGGCTCGGCTGCTTCCGTCCCGCGCTCGCCGCCCTGTTCGCGCGGTTTTTGATCGGTCGTGCTCGCCGTGCGGTTTTCTGTTGGTTTGTGCCGGGAAGAAAAGGAGCAGCCTTTTTGTTTTTCTCCCTTCGCCTTCCGTTTTCTTGCCTTTTTTAGCCCTCCGGGATAATGGACGCATCGTCAGCACGTACCAGAGATGGACCTAGAGCTAATTTTCTTGGATCCCAAAACTCCACTTGCATTGCCTTTTTTTTTCCCCTCACTCTTAACATGTGTGATGTGTTTGTCTTTGGTCCCAAGCCTGTAAAAAATGCGCACGCCAACACAGCAAAATGAGCGTTTCTTGTGGTTCAGCACAATGAAGGATACAAAATGTTCTAGATAGATAGAGAAGCCCATTTTAGTACCCCGTTTTCATTAATACATCCCCAATAACCCATTTTCTTTTTGATTCTAGAATATAGCACTGATACTCTTTGTCGTCATGGGTTTGCATCACTCAGCAGCCCGTTTCAATTATTTGGAACGATTTTACCCATATAATATAATACTACTGGAATGTGGAAAGTTGTGGGTAAACTAATTGGAGGTTGACAGTAGGGGAAGCAAACACGGCAACCAGAAATTCAGAGTCCAACACCAGCATTCACCGTTCCAAATCTAGAAGGCCGGAAGAGTATGTCCTCAACAAACTGCAAAATTTCAATTGATTGACTGATTCGGTCACCAGCCCCTTTTTTATTTGCCTCTCTCTAGAAGCGGACGGCAAGACAGCAAGGCCTCATGATGCAGATAATGTCTTCAACAGTAGTACTCCTACGTATGTTCTGATCATTTTCCGAAGAAACCTGAGGAGAGCGTCCACGTAGCGCTCTAGAGTTTTCTTTGAGAAAACTGAAAGATAACAAGGGAGGAGTGGTCTTACGAGTGGTTAAGATTTAGCTGAAATCTGCCTCTGAAGACTTATTTTAGCGGTCGGTGACCTTCACGGCAACAGGCTCGCTGCAGTAGGGGCAATCTCCAAACAGCACATCAAAAGACCTGTGAAGTGCCAACGGGTGAGAATAGATAAAATGCGAGAAAATAAGCAGGTCACACACCAGTGCATATGGAGGTTGTACAAGGGCTGCCTTAGGTGTTCATCATTTTGACGTACTGCCTCGTTGTAGTAATCGCGCGTAACCAGTCTCTCAGGCACACAGAATGGAAAACTCTACTACAGCTCGGGTTTTCACATGTGTAATCTGCCGTGCCTCCGCTGTGAGTCCCAAGTTCATCATCTTCAGAAGCAGACTCAAGGATTAGGGTCAGGAACCAATGTCAGACGGAAAAGGTTGCAAGAATAGACGGAATAAATCTGCTCACCAATTGGCAGATGCTTGGCATAACATATTCCACAATCAACTTGATCGTCATCTTTGATGTTGACTGAAGGTGGTGGAGGCAAAGCAAAATCCAAGACGGTTGACAGGTTTTCATGGAATTTCTTGTCTGCGCTCCTAAATTTAAAATAGATTTATTATACTTGCTGTATTCCTACTTCATAATTACTAGGAAATGCACAATGAACTATCCTACATGTCCTAGTGTTCAGTAAGCATAGCTAAGCAGGTCAGTACAAAATCCAATAGCTCATAGCAAAAGTTATCAGGGAAATGTATAGCATGTATATAGCAAAGCTGAGAATATACCACTTCCTGCGATTTTTTCTCCAATTAATTATCAGTTTGTCCAGTTTCCCATCTGTTCCCAGGAAGCGACACCTGAGAAAGAACTGACCATCAACGATGATGTGTTTGAAGTACTGTAATGACATCGAAGTGTCATAGGTAGGGGCCGAGGGATCGAGGCCCATGGGCCCAACCCCCGGGCGGATGAAGGCCCATGGGCCCAACCCCCGGGCAGATGAAGTCCCATGGGCCTCGATCCCTCGGCCCCTACCTATGACACGAACTTACTCCGGCAATGATCTAGGCTTCCGCGCATCGACATGTAGTAAAACATAGCAATCATCACCTAGCAGTATGTGTCAATACACAATTTAAGCACAGAACGCCAAAATGAGTGAAACTACTATTAGGTCAGAAAAAATAAAGCACATTACCTAAAGCTATACGGCGATGACACATAGCATAGGTTGGCTTTGCTGGATCAACAACCCAAAGAACTTTATCAATGTCATCCATTATAGACCAGTAATCTTGCAACATCTTCAGGTGCTATTTGTGTACAGCGTGCAAGATGGCACACACGATGTAACAATTCGATACAGTTGCACATGAATAAGAAGTTCATAAGACTGAATTCACTAACAGGCATTTTTTAAAAAAGAATAAAACATCTTCGCCTACCTCTTCGAACTGGCAGAGAACATCTTTTAGCCTTGAGCCTTTTGACCACTGTATTTCTGGTAAATAAGGAACATCCTGTAAGAAGCAACCAAGTTAAATGGCAGAATTATCCAATCCAGTGTACCAGACACATATTGACATTTTACAGAATCACGAAAACAAATGAGAAAGAAGCATTTGCATGTTTGGCGAAATATACTGCCACAAGGGAAGGACGACATGTAGGGTAGTTCATTGGCAACGTGATCTCCAGTAAATGGTTCCGTCCCTGGTCATCCCTGAAACCAGAAGTAATATAAACCATAAAATAAAAGTAAGAAAAACATAAAGTTACTTAAACTTTCTAAGAATATCGAGTGGGTGAGGCGCGTTTTGATTATTTTTTTAATAAAGTTCTGAAATGCTTCCATTCAGCTCCCTTCATTAGCTCATTAAGAAAGACGTTTGCCGGACAGTTTAGCAAACAGCGGGATGTACATGCACTGGAGTTTCAGTGTCTCACTAAATAATAAAGATGTTTGCCGAACAATTTATCAAACAGCGGGATGTGCATGCACCGGAGTTTTCAGTGTCTCGCTAAATAATAAAGATGTTTGCTGAACAATTTATCAAACAGCGGGATGTACATGCACTGCAGTTTGGAGTTTCAGTGTCTCAACATCTAAAACAACAATAGTTTCTCCTCAAGTCTATAGCATGGTTACTGAACCAACTTCTACTGTCAATGCTACATGAGCCATACCACAAAGCCATAGACCAGGATCCTTACAGGACGCGGAAGATCAGGCAAGACACTCCGCCGTCGCCCTTGCCGCTCACCAGCCGCTCCCACCCGACCTCTTCGATCTGCAGCCACAAAAGGACAGCCAATCCCATCAAACACGACCGACGCAGCGACGACGTGAAGCAGGGCAAGGCAAGATCGCCCTGCCCGCTCGCTCGTTTGCCCGCCGCCGTTTCACCCGGCGCGGGCATTTCGTCGAGCGGCTGGCCTACCTGCGCGAACACCGAGCTGTAGAACGCGGCCGGCCGCCGCGGCGCTTCCCCCGCCCCTTCCCGCGAAACGTCCGGCTCTACTTCCGCGGCCGCCGCGTGCGCGGAGCCGCGCGAGGGCGTCGCGTGCAGCGCCATGGCTGGCTGATCCCCACGGCGCGGCGCAGGGCCGGCCGCAAAAATCAACAGCTGCCGAGTTGCCGACGCAGCCGCTTCGTTTTGATCGTTTTTCCCCCGAAACTCACCGCGCTCCCCCGCCCACAAACATGGGGTTCAGGCCGGACGAGTCGGCCGGAAGTGGAGGTGTCGAAGGGAAGGTATTGGGCCCTGCCCTCGCCGGCGGCTTGCCGGAGCTCGACCTGCGCTGCGCCGCCTACTTGGCTACTTGATCTCACTCAGGTTGGGCCGGAGGAGAAAAGTCGGCCCTGTTCGTTCTCTTCTAGATTTTGGATTTGATGCAGACACATTTTCCAAGTTGCTAAATCATGCGTTCCGTGCAAAAAGAAATTGTCTATAAAAGCTCCTTGTTTGATCTAAAAAATTTAACTGCTCAATTTGTTAATTCGGTCCTTTATATCATCAAATATTCCAAAAATCCATAATCTTAGAAGAAAAAATCGTGTCGGTTAGTATAATTTTCAGTCAGGTCTTTACCATGTATGTTTTATCTTAATCCAAGCATCTTTAAATTTTATTAGTTTTATAAAGTAAATTATTGAAATATTTCTAACAAAATATAGATATAAAATAAAAAAAATAAATTATTTATTTAATGAAACTAGCTAGCATGGTATATTTTAGTATTTTTATATAAATTTTATCATACTTGTGTAAATGACGGTGCGTCGCTGACAGTAGGGATGTACGCGACATTTGCACAAATGAGGGGCAGAGGTACAACTTGCTAGAGGTGGTGGGGAGATGCGAGGTCGACTATGGCTAGTTGGTCACATGCCACAAGCGGTAGAGGCGTGCCTCATGTGCTTTCTTCAAGCGTCTTTGCACCATACACCACATGTCTATGGCATTTGCCACCTATTACCCTCCACCACCGCCTCACTAGCTCGTTGCTGTTGTGAGAGACAATGTGTCAGATTCCACCGTCATCTATTGCAACCAAGTCTTTCATATGGAACCCCTCAATTCTTGCTGGATTGGCATAGTACTGACTTAGAAAAATGATGTCTCGGATTCCACACCTTATATCATTGTTGTGTCGTCCACCTCAGCATCTTCTTCCACCGTTTCAAAACCCTACATTATTGCCTGACTAGCTCGTCACTGCCTTGCAAAAAGAGGGGGACTAAGAGGGCTAATGTGGATGTCATCTTTAAAAATAATTAAATTTCCTAGCTAATAGGTAGGTCCTTTTTCAAATTATCTTTGTTAACTAGACAAACCGTTCTGCCATGTATGTGGCACATATTATAAACCCTTTGCTAACTGCAGTACCCATGTAGAATGAAACCCTAATACAAACCATCGAGTTAAGTTGATCCAGTATTACTCCCTCCGATTTTTTTTTGACGTCGTTGACTTTTTCATCTAGGTTTGACCTTCAAAAAATTTATATAACTATTGACTATTTTATTATGATTTGATTTATTACTAAAGTAACTTTAAATATAATTTATAATTTAGTATATTTAAACAAAATTTTTAAATAAAACAAAGGGTCGAAATAAATGAAAATAACAACCGCCTAAAAAAAAACCCGGAGAGAGTAGTTTTGAGTCTCATTTGACGTTTGGAACATAAGAATTGGGCTAAACATATTGTTCATGGAGTCAAAGTGGGCGCTTTCCCTTTCCCAACCAACCAAAAAGCGGAGCCGACACATTAGCCCAAACGGCCCAAACTAGCGCTAGGTTTCGTAGTTGCCGCATGGCGGTTGCGTTACCAACGTACGCGCCGCCTCGCCGCGCCGGCTCGCGACCCCCGTCGCCGTCGGCCACAACGGAGCCCAGCCCCGTGTGCCGCCGCGGTTAACCGCCGGCGCGAAGCCTGGTACGTCCGCCGTCCACTTTTAAACTTTACCCTTCTAGTTCTATCTCCTTCCGCTGTTTCTTCCCATCATGGCGACCTAACCCCACGAGAGCGAGAAAGATTGTGTTCCATGGATAGCATTAGATCATCTTGCTATCAAGTATCACATCAAATGACTTAGTACAGTCAATTTAAAAGAGCACGAGTGCAAGAACGCACCAAGAAAACTCCGAACAGACTGATGCGATCAGCAAATTAATTAGGTAGAAATTAACAAGGGCAATGCAAATTATTCAAACGTTGCACTTAGCAGCAGCAGGTAGCTGACAGTTCGATCCATGTCTTCGCATCAGGATCGCAAGATTAAACCACATAAAACATTCACCACCACCACCGCATCGAGGTAGCAGCAGCAGCAGATTACCAACCGAGTCGATGCATAGGCAGCAGCCATACATAAGCTTGGCATACGCAAAATACGTAATTAAGCGGCAACAAAATAAGCACGCGGCCATCCATGGCCATGGCGTGCACCAAACCGAAGAACTAAACCTAGGTTCTCACAGACTTTAATTTTAAGACACCAGTAGCTTAGTGACCATTGGGTCGAGATCTAGGTCATGGTAGTGGGCGATCGATGCTGGGGTGGCAGTAGAGGCCTAGCTAGCCGAGCCTGTAAAGGCCGCCGCCGTCGTTGATGAAGTGGCCGTCCATGTAGAAGGCGGCGGCGTTGGTCGGGTGGTAGCCGTCCATCATCACGAACTGCATCTCGTCTGACGGCTTCCAGTGGCGCTTCCGCTGGTTGATGAACCAGTTGTTGATCTGCTTCAGGTCCAGGCCGGTCGACTCCGCCAGGGCCACCTTCTGACTCTCCTGCTCGATCCATACATAAGATAGCTTGATCAGGAAAACTGCAGGCTACCCCTGTCATTTGTTTGTTGGCATTGCATCATTTTCATATATATCACACAAATTGCAGGATGAACAAAAGGGCATTGTTTGGTGCATTGCATTCAAGGTGTAGGAAAGATTAGGGTACTTTTCTAGTAAAAGGGCAAGAAAATACAAGACCAATAGTTTCTTATAGCCTTCATAAAATAAAATCCAAAGCTTACTGGTCAGTAGTTTGATGCAACCATGATGCTAATAACTGCAGACGACCAAATAAATTAACCAATTCATTGTCATCTCAAGAACTGGATAAAATGGTTGACCTAGCTGCAAAGCATGCTATCATTCCAACTAAGCTAACTTCAGCAAATTTTAGCGACAATCTTTATCCTTGGTTGTAGCTTAGATAGCACAAAAGTAACAGATATTTGCATGCGGCTAGTTTAATACGACAGACGATATTCTGATTCTCGCTAAATACTTTATTTAGGTTAAGTAATCACTTAAAATAACAAGTCAAAGGGGTGATGCACCGCAGCTATGTGCTTACACCTTGGATGAATCTACAATGCACAGCACCGAGGTAGTTCCGCAGCATCAAAATTAAATGTAGGTTTCACATAGAATTTCAGCATCACTAGTCTCATAAATCAACATGGGGAACGAAGAGGATCTTACCGAGGGGTAAGGCCATTTGTAGTGCAGCTCCCACCAGTTGAGGAGCTGTTGGCGAGCATCCTTCGGAAGCTTCCCTTTCTTCTTCTTCTTTGACAGTTCTTGCTTCAGGGAGCTCAGGTAGCCACTGTACTTCTTCAGCAAATGGTGCTTGAGCTCTTGGTCCACACCATGTGCATCGATCTCAGGAAGTTCTGTCTCTCCTCCGCTACCTTCTTGGTCCTCCTCAGAAGAGCCTTCAAACATGTAACATGGAATAGTTAGCAAAGATCATATGGTACACATAGTCAGTCTAATGCATAAAAAAATCAGGTAAATCACGTATCTTCAGTAGCTCTTCAAATTTTGCAGAACAAAGAATACGGTCAGATAATCGATAAATAGTTGGTTACAACAGTAGACAAGAATAGTGTACAAACCGAAAAGTAACTTGTGAACAGAAAAGAGACCACATCATGACACCATGATCCGTGAAATGCTACAGAATTAGGTAGCTGGCACATTGCCGATGGAAATGACAAATGGCAACATATTTAACTAAGAATTCAAACGGATTTTAAATTGCATCTGAAAAAAGTACAAGAAACTCACCTGAACAAAATAAGCTTATCATCTACTAAAGCGAAGATAGCGGTAAAAGTATAATTTCTCTTAAAATACAAGTTATCCGTTTGGTGTAAAATGTCTCATAATAGTCATTTGTAAACTTCGCTTTATTTCAATGGTAAATATCTTCATTCCTCTTTCCCTTGAAAACAGGAACAAACATAGTGCACAAGAGTAATGTTTAGGAAAAAAAAAACTGTTCCAGTAAGTTAGCATTTGTAAAAAGCAATCTACTATATTCTCAGCACATCTGTTGACAGTCAACATCTATTCAGAAGGAAGATGCTAAAACATTCTGACATGATGGTTGATTTTTCTTTTTAGGAAACAGATATTCAATTCTTTCCTCCTGTCTATAGATTTAACGTTTAGAATAACATTTTGCAAACTTGGCAAAGCACACAGCAAAAACAAAAACTCAAATAAACTGATGGCACATGCAGATTTGCACAAACAAGTACTTTTATCACATCATAAACTTGTTAGATTATCTATGCCTGTTCTAATATAAATTGTCAGAATTTACTGTTTGGCCCAATCGTATCGTACACTTCAAATATTTATAACCACAGGACGTTGCATCTGAAAAGAATTAGAAAAATAATTTTTAACACTGACAAGCACATACTCCCTCCTGTTCCATAATTGATGTCATTTTGGACAAATGTATAGTCAAACTTTTAAAACTTGAACTATTAACAACTTTCAAAATATTTAGTTTGAAAAAATTAGGGAATCTTGTATATATGGCCATATGGGTCATAAAGAGCACTTCAATAAAAAACATTTCTTTATAGTTTTTATAAATATTAATAGAATATCACTATCAAAGATTAATTTAGAAGAATGTCTTAGTCCAAAACGAAGAGAATTATCAAACTGGGGGAGTACAAGGATAACATGTAACAAATATCGATGAAAACAGTGCTTGGGGAATGAATCCGTACAAACGTTTTGCAGAGTATTAGGCATACTAGGTACAGGGAATGCACTAGAAAAATCTCTTACATAATGCCTCGGATCAAATAATTACAACTGTTAAAACTTAAAGTGTAATTAATCCTTTGCATTCTTTTAGTGCAAAGATTATATGGTTTGCCAGATGTAAATTGTCCCGATTGGCACTCATGATCTTTGCAAGATTTTCATAGGGGACATCACATCTAATATGACTATTAGTGTAGTCCAAAGACATGTTTTGCTTACCTAAGGAACAATGAATTTTTCTTTCAATGGAGCAAGTCTCAACTAATCATGCATACCATAATACAGGCCAAGTGATATCTATCTGGACAGACCTATTAAATTTTATTGTAGACGACACAACTATATAGGTTGATTACATTAAAACAGTTTTATTAGACTTGGATCAGAAAATAATTTTAACCATTTGACTTAGTTTACTATAAAAGACAATCCTAAATCAAAATGGGACAACAAAAAACTATTTTTTTGTACCAGGATTAATCTAGCACAAAATGATGTAAAAGGCCGTTTATTTAGAGGGTATGCACGAAGTTACTTATGCTGCAAACGTGCCAGATTGGTGCATGCGATAATCACTTGTGCTACTATTTTCTTTCTTCTTTCTGAAGATGTAGGAAGTCAACATCTGACCACTAAACTGTTTATCTTATAGTTCCTACCTCTGTCCCAAAATATAAAGTGCATATGTTTTTGCACAGCCTTAAATGTAGAACTTAATTTGACAACCAATTTCTTTGATATTAACAATAACAACAGATTAGTATTATCTTAAAGAACTTTTAAATATAAATCAAATAATATAACATGCACGGCACTGCATATATATGGTAGTCCAATATCAGACAAAAATCGAAAAGTTTGACTTGCCTCATAACAAGAATGACTTATATTTTGGGACGGAGTCAGTAATATCTTCTATAAGTGGTGTGTTCATTTAAATTTTGTGGGTACTGCTTCTATGGCATCAATTATTAAAGAAATCATAACTTATTAATTGGCATGAAGGGTTCGGTGCATCTCATCTTTTGTCGTTGACTACACCACATTAATCAGTACAAGCAAGAAGATAACTTGTAACAAGCGTTAGCTGTTCCATTTATCTAAGCAAAGATCTGTTTCCAAATGAAGGATGCAAAGGCCCATCATAATATCAATAATTTCGTATTTGTACATTTCAGCAGAATAAGAAGAATAAACCAGTGCTTGTGAAACAGCTTTTAAACTTGCGGGGTTTCTTCGTCTTATATTGCTCTTTAAAAGAAGTTAAGGGAGATTGAAGGTTCTACACCCATCATTACTACAGAACATTTGCAGCTGTAAATTTGGAGGCACATGTCTTTTCTTTCTAAAGATTTTCTTTGAAAACAATCTAGCATCTTTGCATAGCAGTAAGCAGACATGTACCTCTTAATTTACAGAACGATTATTAAAATTTTATTTTTAAAATTCGTGTACTAAATAGTTAGTTATGATCAAATAGATCTAAAGCATTAGGCCACGTTAGACAAAGGATCAAACGTAGGAAGACGATAATTGGCCCCGGTTCTAAGGCCATATTTGTTAGTTTTACTGCTGGGTTTACTCTGGAAAATGCATAAAAACATCTATAATAAGGTCAGAACTTTCCAAATATTCGTATGTAGGACTAGAGAACCATCATGTAACCCCACGGTAAAATATTCTAAATACATAAGAGTCATGGAAAATGATATTGCAGCACATTATATAACATTAAAAATATTACACTTTTTCTAAAAAAAAATGTTTGGTCATATAACAGAAACCATGTTGAAAAATAATGCACACCTTAATTTTTCGTAAAAATAAGTAACAGTATTTTGCAAAAAAAGAATTGCCAATGAAAAAAAAAAAGAGGAACAGACAAATGGCAGAGGTAGCTTGGTCACTCCAAATATTCATTGGACGAATGGAAGTAATTCATGTAATACCATGGTAAAATATTATGGAAACGCGAACTTTTCTTGTAGAACATCATGTAACACACAAAATATTGTACTTTTTTACAAACTTTGTTTGGACACCTTGGTTCTATTTAGAAAAAGAAACTGTTTTTGCGAAAAAAAAAAGAATTACCATATGGATAAATTTAAAAGGAAGAGTACAATGGGAGAGGTAGCAGGATCACTGGCTAAATAGTTTCCTTGTGTTCGCAACATAGATGTAAATATTATCAAACTTAGCAGATTTATATAAAACAGACATAAGGACAGTGTTCAAAGAAAAAAAACAATGTTACTGCAGAACTATGTAGCATGGAATGTAGCATGGATGCGGCAAAATATCTGAAGGATTTTTAAATCAGGCTCTCTTTTTTAGCAGAACTATGTTACTGCAGGTTTTATGGTTAAACAAGCCAACAAATATAAACCCATTGTAGCTCATTGTGGCTAACTAAATTAAGAACAGAAGCAAATCATGTGGCGTTGCGAAGTTGAACCTCAGGCAATCAACAGAAGAAATGTCAGTCACAGAAACTCCAAAATTTTGAGGTGGAACCAACCCTGTCAATATAGAAATCACAAAAAAACTTGAGAACATTTATCATCCAAATATTTTTTTTGTTAACTCAATTTGTCGAGGTATACTTCTGTCCTGCAGTTGCATGCATTGTCTTTTCTAGTGACGTTCCATTGCAAAATCAATCAGCTCTTTTCTATCCTATTGTTTTCTTTTGCTTGCTTTTTAGCAAGCAAGTTTCAGTATCTCTTTTGGTCTTGCCTCGAGACAAACGGAAACTCGTGATATCTGTGTCCCCTGCTTTTGCATGGCCTTGAAAGAATGCATGCAACGAAGAATCTTGGAGTACAGGTGCAACATCAGTCAGAAAAATGCAGTGTTCTTTTGTGATTAAATGAAAACGAAGTTAGGAATGGTCCTAAGTGAAGTTAGGAATGATCATCTATAACCTTGACTGGGTAATATGCTCCGGTTGCCTTGTGAATCTGCTAGGCTAGTCTCCAGTTTTTGGAAAATAGAACGCATGTAATACTGTTAGTAGTTGTAGATGCGCATCTACCAAGGTCCAAGCAGTAGGACAAAAGAAGAATTGAACCTGAGAAGAAATGAGTTGACAGCTGAAAAATACAGAAGCATTTGAACTTGGACTTGCCTTGGAAAGCATCCAATGATTCTTGACCGCCATTATGTGTATATGAGAGAGAATGAAGGGAAGACTGGCATAAGGGGCTGTCTAGTTCTCAAATATTTTCACCCAAAATCATCACATCGAAACTTTAGACACCTAAATAGAGTATTAAACATAGATAAAACGAAAAACTAATTGCACAATTTTGTGAGAAATCGTGGGACGAATCTTTTGAGCTTAATTAGCACGTGATTAGCCATAAGTACTACAGTAATGAGGCTCAAAAGATTCTGTTTTCACGCCAGCCGTGAAATTCATTTTTTCCGCCAGCCGTGAAATTCATTTTTTCGTTCGTGTCTGAAAACTCCTTCCGACATCCGATCAAACGTCTGATGTGACATGCAAAAATTTTCATTTCACCAACTAAACACCCCCTAAATATTCTAGCAACAATTCTACCTGTAGATCACATAATCTACTACATATAAAATACTCTTTGTATATAGCCAAGGGATCACCAAAACATTGCAAGATCTCACATCAAATAATAGGCTATTCTCTTGCTTAACTGTATCTTTTTCGATCCTAGCTGTGACCGTTCTGTCCATGGGACTGCACTGGTCAGAACACAGAATACTAAAATTTACTCATGTCTACCTATGATTTTTTTTGTAGAGTTATGTCTACCTACGTTCAGTACAGGACCATTACTCAATTTAATTTCTCTTGACCTCATGCTGTTCAGGGTTTCCATACAACTCTAATAACTCGTTCAGGGTTCAATTTCTTCACATGCGTAAATCTGAAGCCACTATTGATGCTGATGCTACTGTGCAAATATCAGATGGCAGCTTCCGCGCTACATGCTCCAATAATGAATTGATTGTGTGGCATAGTAGCAGCACCTGTGCATAGTATGCATCAGCTCTGCTGATGAGCTAGCTAGCCGAAAACCCTGCACACTGGAGTGTCAAACTGTGTGGTGAGCACTGCTACTTACTACTATACTCTCGTGACAGGTCATTAGAAAGGCGCCCTGGCATCGTCTGGATCCACCTGATGTTTGCATTTTAAAATTAGCAAAGACTATAGAGAAGAACACAAGCAGACGACCAGCCCCAAGCCCTGTGCAATGCATCATGCACTGCATCCATCCACACACACATCTGGAAGGCCTCAACACCTCACATAACCAAACCAAGAGATTCTAGGACAACAGGGTGGCTACTCCACTTCGTTTCTTCAGGGGGAGAAAGATGACAAGAATGTTATTCTGGCTTGCGTGACAGATGGGGGATGAGGCTGTCTCTGAACATGTACTACTACTCTCTCGCTATCTCTCTCTTTCTTTCTCCTCTCTTCTCTCTCTCTCTGAGATGTTTGTGCAGGGGATCAGTAAACACAACATGTGTGTCCTTGCTCCACTGACATACGGCAGTGAGACACCTCGGCTACGCACTGTTTGCTTGCACAGTGAGCCTTACCCAAACCCTAGAAGAACAAGGGAAGGACTCCTCACCGCCTTTGTTTCCATCCCGGGGAAAAGACGGCTGAACCAAAGAACTCTACCCGGGAGTCACATGCACATGTTCTTTCAGAAAGGGAATCAAAATCAACCAGCTATGCCGGCACAAGCGGCATAAACTGTAGTAGTAACACATTTTCATTACCTTCAGAAAAAAAAAAGAGCATCAAACACAAAGAGAACCAATGGAGGAACCACGAACTAGTTCCTAGACGATGGAGATGTATGTGTAAGATGTAGCTTATACAGTGGTAAATTTCACAAACCCTACTCTTGGGGATGTCTGCAATGCAAATACCCAGGTTTTGCGGTTAATTAATTTGTTACAAGGAACTTCATATCTTTTGGGCAAAATATTTCCATTGCCTGAGATTATGTCATGAATGGGCCAAATCCTCAGGTTTTGGGAAATTTACTTCATAAAAGTTCGTTTTTTATCATCAGAAGATCGATTTCGGAAGAACAGAAGAATCAAAGCAAATCCTAGCTGCACTGACGACTGGGTGTACATGTGCGGGGACTATTCCTTGCCAACAGAAGAAATGATCAGTAGTAGAAGCCCAGATGGAAGAATCCCACATGCATGGCCAAGAAAAGCAATCAGGGCAAAAGAATCTTTTGGAAACCCTGATGAGAACTTGCGGGATTTAGAGCATCGAACACCAAGCAACCCAGATCATCTGCAGGAGTCACTGACACGCATGCATGCAAAAAAAAAACCTGTAGGAGAAAGACTACAGATGCGGTTTTCCTGGCCAAGAAATTAATCAAACAGAGATGCACACCCACATCTGGAACCAGTTAATCCAAACAGCAAAAGAGATCGAGAGAGGGAGAGAACAAAGGAGATCGATATGCAGACAACGGATCGAAGAAGCCAGGCGAAAACAGCAGAAATCGAAGACATGCAATGAATTTGATCAGGAAGGTAGAAGATCGATCAGCGGATGATGAAACGATATGATCGGTGGTGGGTTTTACCGGAGGAAAGGATATTGCGGAGCGATCGGCCGGAGATGGAGAGCGTGTTGAGCTGCGTCTCCACCCTCCTCAGGAACTCCATCGCCTCCTGCAGCGGCCTCGTCAGCTCCTCCCTGTACTTCACCAGCATCTCGTGGTACGCCTCCTGCACAACGCACGCACGCACAGGCCGCCGGCGAGCACCATCGAGATGGTCACCATGTGTAAGAGACGCCGGCGCAGGAAGTGATGACAGGCTGCGGCGGGTTATCGGTTAAGAGCGAAACGAGCGAGCTCACCATGAACTGGTCCAGCTCCGGCTCCGTCGCGGCGCCGAGGCCGCCGAGCGCCGTGCGCTGTCGCAGCTCCAGGTCCTGCGCCACCGCCGTCAGCCTCGCCGACACCTCCGGCGGCGCTCCTACCTGCACCCCCACACGCCGGCGATGAGTCGCAAAAACACATCTAGTTGCACCGGAGCGACACGGCACATATATATATACGCTATGTATGCTGTAGCTAGCATATAGGAGTATACGTGAAGAGAGCAACGACCAGTTAGCTTGTTGCATATGAACTTGACATGAGATGTAGGAGCGGCGAGCGCATGCATGCAGGAGATAGATGTTGCGAGCTCATCGGCTGCGGGGGACTTGCCTTCTGGCAGTCGAGGTAGGCGGCGAGGAGGGAGGAGTAGTGGGGGTGGGAGATGATCTTGGCCTTGATGGCCTCCACGTCGGCGGCGAAGGAAGACGACGCCGAGGGCTCCTTCGCCTTGCCACTGGCGCCGCACGCGTCGAGGAGGCTGCCGTTGGCCAGCTGCAGCACCGGGTTGCCGCCGTTGTTGCCGGCAGCCGCCGCCGCCGCCGTGTTCAGGGTGAGCGGAGTGTGCGCCATGACGCACGCCTGCGTCTGCTGCTGCTGCGGCGGCGGCGGCGGGGGCGCAACCACGGCGCTGAGGGAAGAACCCCACGGATGGTGATGCTGCTGCTGCTGATGGTGGTGGTGACCGTGGCCATGGCCGCTCGCTCCGGCCCCGAAGTGGTGCGAGATCTCCTCCATGAGAGAGGGAGAGAGACAAACACTAGCCGCGAGAGAGAGAGAGAGCTACCTAGCCGATCTCCAGTGAAGTATTGGTGCAGCGATGGAGCTCTCCGCCCGCTGTCCCCCGAGCTCCCTGCGCAAAAGTTGGACGCTGTTCGAGCTGAGGTGAAGTTCTTGGACGAAGAGAAAGAGGAAAAGGGTTTTTGGGAGACTCCACACACTCGACTCCAACTGGAGAAGAACCGGAGAAAGAGAGGAGAGTGTGTGCCTGCCTGCCGCCGCCTACCTTGAGCTGAGCTCCTCCTCTCTCCTCACCATGAACTGAGCAGAAGAGCTATCATTAGAGAGAAGAGGAGAGGAGGAAAAGCTACTGCCTTTGGAGAGATAGAGAGACAGTGTTGGATGCGCTGGGTAGCTGTAGGGTTGTAGAGTAGTGGAGCTTGTGGGGGCTTTGCTTTTGCAGGTCAAATCGAGAGGGCTTGCGAGTGGCTTTTGTAGGGAATTTTATGGCTGGCTCGCGCGCGGAGGTGTGGAGACGAAGAAGATGGATTTTTTTTTCTTTTCTGAAAGAGAAAAAAAAAACGGGGGCTACAGCTTTGCCCTTGCCACAGCACGATGCGACGAAGCTCTGCCTTTCTTTTGTTTGATGGTCGAATCATCAGCGTGTGGGTTGGGTTGTGTGTGGTGTCTAGATGAGCATCTATCTTTGTTTGACATGAGTTGATCGTGTTATTTCGTAAACTATCCGATCTCGATCGATCGGTTTCTTTTGCCGTTGAATCACTACGTCTGTACTTTCGCTGATGTAGTGGCACTTCGAATAAAATATTAATTAAGGCCATCCCCTTTGTCCTACTTTTGAGTTATTTTAACTAATCAACCATCTAAAATCACCAAGAGTACCTGCAAACCGACAATAAATATATTTTAATAAGATAAGAGAATAAAGAAAAACATTATGTTATGGATTTATAGTCAGCTGTACCGAGAGAGCGGTACAGTAGCCTATCCGACAGTATATATATTTTAATGAGATAAGAGAGAATAAAGAAAAGTATTGTGTTATAGATTTATAGTCAGCTATAGCACGGACTTTAAGACACAGTGTGTAAATGACAGGTGGGACATGTTAGTATATGTTTTGTACATGACTATTGTACGAAACTATTACTATTAAACTTGCTCTAATACTTTAACTTTCCGCTTCTCCTTATGCTTATGAGCTAAAATTTTAATTTTTATCTTTAAAGTTGGGGTTTATTTTTGTTTATTTATTATATTTTATTTTTAGCTTGGCTATTAGATGGGTATGAACACGTATGTATAAATTTTATTCACAAATTATCTTTGATTTGCAAATATATCGTTTCGGAGAAACCCAACAATCATAAACTCCGGTAGCTACGCAAAATAAGATGATTAGTTTTATTGCATCTGTTATTTGTATGAAAAGGCAAAGAAATACTATATGATTTGGATCCTGTAGAAAAAATATTGGGTGATTTGGAACAACAAGTTAACTAGCATTCAAAGAATACTTTAATTTGAAAATGTTACGGAATGGCTAAAGATATAACATTGGAGGAAATTTAACACGACGTTCAACATCTTCAACATTTCATTTTGAGTTATTATTTCCCTGATAATTCAAGTGTTTTCTATAATTCAATTAAACGGTAATTATATTATGTTCTAATATATACATATGCTTTGTAATGTTGCGTTGCTATTGAGTTTTAAAATGGTCTCGTAGGATGGTTTGTTACCGGCCGGTAACTAGAATTAATATAGACATCTGCTTGGATGCATACAGTAGTTTATAGCTCATAAATAAAATTGGTTGAAGTGTGACCACCCAAGAAGTGTTTAAGATTACCGTAAAATCATTTCTTATAGTAGACTATACAAGATTGTTTAGTCCCTGTTTACAAACAGTTTAGGTGTCCGTCCACTTTAGTCTTATTTAGTCTCTAAAAACCTAAACTAGAGATAGTAAAATGGACTAAATTGTATTAGTCTATTAGTCCCTTCTAGAGTTACTTTACTTATTAGGACTGAAACTTTCGTTCACACACGCTTCCTAATCAAAATTTCTATATATGATAGTCACTTTTAGTCTCTCTAACCAATCTAACCAAACAAAACAGTATGACTAAAAAACAAACACCACCTTATTTAGATGATTTAGGGGTTGTTTGGATTCCTTCAACTTTTTTAGTCCCTATCACATCGAATGTTTGGACACTAACTAGAATTATTAAATATAAGTTATTAATACAACCCACCGTATACTCTGGACTATTTCGCAAGACAAATCTATTAAGCCTAACTAGTCTATGATTAGCGAAAGTGATGCCACGTTAAATATTTGCTAATCATGGATTAATTAGGCTTAAAAAAATTATCTAATAAAATGGTCTTTACTTATAGAATTAGTTTTGTTATTCGTCTATATTTAAGACATCTAATTAACGTCCAAACATCTGATGTGATAAGAACTAAAAAATCCCTAGATTCAAACAGCCCCTTTTAACTCGTCATATCAAAAGTTAGCTAGATAGCCACTCATCGTAAACAATGGTCGGTAGCCAGCGAGGTGATTTTTTTATCCTTTTTATGAAAAAAGGCAAACGATATATCTGTAAATAAAACTTTGTGTATGTATTCTTAATCTAAGAAACCAAACTTTTTAAATAAATTTTAGTGAAAAATCTCTAAAATAAAAACCAAATTTGTAGTTGAAAATTAAATTTTTATTTATAGACATAAGTAAAATCGAAAAGATGGGAGTGCGAAATTTTCTCTCTATATGAACTCACGTCTCATATTGTAGAACATTATTTTCTGATCCATGGCTAATATCTTTTTAGCCACACGTTTTTGGCAACATATCTTGCCTAAAGTGTGGTTCGTTTAAATAATCAAACAGCTCGTACATCTTGCCATTCCATGTTATATACATCAACAAAAATTATAAGCCGATGCATTTTAAAATTCAAACTTTATTTATGTCATGTTGTCAGCAATTAATTTACCCATTTTTGTTATCGAAGACAACAGTTACCCACCGGTAAGGGGTTGGGAACTAAAATGTCCTGCGAACAATCCAAGCCCGATTCTTAATTTTCTTAATCCTGGAAAATATGTCTATCGTACTCCCTTTGGCCCTTGTTTTACAGGCCTAGGATTTGACATGTATTTCATGCCCCCTTAGATGGGTAGGTACAAGGGTAAGTATGTCATTTCTCCCAATTTTACATCTAACATGTCTTTACTGGACAATATTACTCGGCTCAATTATATGGCTCCCTCCGGTTCAAGTCATAATTATTTTTTAATTTAAATCATGTACTAAAATATAATTATCTAGAATACAAAACTTATCCTAGGAATAACTTTGAATTTTACGCTAACTAACATTCCACCCCATTCATTATTTTTTTAAAATAGCATCAAAATCTTTTTTCTTTTATCTTAATCCCAACTAAACAATCTAATAATACTTATCATTTATTATTATGTCCCAAAATATAAGCATTTGGTACGATTAAAGCTATAAATAAAAGATTATGTTGGCCCTCTGTGAATGAAGGTGAGAGGGTAGGTAGGGTTAAAATGAAAAGAATTTTGATTGTGAAATAATTAATAGGACAACAAGTCTTTTCAATAATATAAGAAATATTTATATTTTGGTATGAGATCGTTAACACTAGATTTTAGCAAATAGTCGCTATGGATCAATTCGCGATTGAAGACCGAATCCAACATGAAGCAGGACAATCGGACAGAAAAACAAGTAGAACACAACTCGAGTTCAACCGATAGAGTCCGGATAGGACAAGGATTGAAGTTTGATTGGCCCACATGATTATAGATAGATTCAGAATCGATCCCAATCCGTGTAAATTATTTTTATCTGTGTCTTAGATTTTGTTTAGGATTTTATCTCCAATTAGAGTCTATGTATAATAGGTTAGTTATTAATACGGATCCGTATCCTGTTATGTTAGTTAATTTCTGGGATGTAAATAGTGTATCTCGTAGCTTTATAACAACAACAATCAGTTTAATACACATCTTCGGCACATCGCCATCTTTTGAAAAGAGCGAGCTCTCTGCGCGAGTCAGCTTCGCAATGTAGTTCGTGACTGTCAACCCGTCGATCGGCTAGAACGGAACTGTCTCTATTTAGTTTGATTTCCTGCCTATTGTTCGATGGTCTATCTAAGGTTTATTGTTACTTTTGATCTGTTCTTGGTTTGAAGTGGTGATAGGTTCTCTCTCGATCAAGTCCTCGCAAGTTCTTCATTCGACTTGTTGATGTCAATCTGTTCAACTTGATTTTGCCTCGGTATATCAGATCAATCTATTTGGCTAGGTTTGCATCAATAGATCGGATCAACTACCTACGAGGGTTTATTGCTGGAGTTATAACCAACATTATCTTAATTAGTTCATCGACTTGCCTATTAGACCTACAAATCTTCATATTTTCTATAGTTATATTGAATCCGATCGCATATTGTCTTGGTTTGGCCGGATCTATGTAAGTTTGGTCCGATCTTTGTAAGTTTGGTTTGATCTGCATAT
Organism: Oryza brachyantha; assembly: GCF_000231095.2. Lineage (NCBI taxonomy): Eukaryota > Viridiplantae > Streptophyta > Magnoliopsida > Poales > Poaceae > Oryza > Oryza brachyantha. The sequence continues at coordinate 24,319,819 of NC_023165.2, forward strand.
AGAAGCTCGTCGGATCTACCAAGTTCAGTGTGTAGATTGATGGATTACGTTGGTTTGGTATTTAATTACCTGTACATCGCGATCTTACATTGATTTCATGCATGGTTATGTTTAGATCTGAATTGTCTTGGTTTAGTTCGATTTTCTAGGTCTAGCACGAGTATGTATGCGATTGGTTATCATTGTTTTGTGCTGGCGATTAGCATACCAATCCAGTTTTACTTAGAGTTACATGCTTAATGTTCTATCGGTTGCTGATTACATGAGCGATAAGTGCTAAATCGGTCCGATCAGTTGATTAATCTTAGAACTGTCTCAATTAAGTCCGATCTCTTAAGATAATTTGGTTGATTGAACTATTTCATGATTATCTTACTTGTAACTCAGTCGATAAGGCATATTTTTACACGGTACCATCAAATTCATATAAAGCCAATTATTTAATGTGTCGGCTAGGGTCCTGAAGCGGTATCAGCTATCTGGCCGATAGCAGTTTTGGTTTAATTGCTTTCTATGTGTATATCTTGTTAGTTACGTGATAAAACTGATTGGCACGCCTTGGTTTCTAAGATTTAGGTTCTGCATTGGAGGATTCTGAGAAACGACTTTTAGACCTTCGTGTGTGACATGTCGGATCATTTGACATCAACAGAGATTAGAATCACATAACTAACTACATTTTAGGACGGATGAAATATATCATATCTAAATATACTTTATTTATTGAGCAATTATTACGTGTGAGTTGGTAAAATAGGGGGCAAGCATACTGGAAATAAAGAAAAGTAAGAAAACATGCTTTGATATTTGAAAAAAGTGAAGAACATTCTGATCCTTGTAGTTTTGTATTGATTTGTACGATGTTTAAAAAGGGAAGTCCATTTAAATGGAGTGAGTATATTCTGGAAACATATTCACGTTTATCTTTTCGCTTCTATTTACGCTCATAAGCCAAACTTTAAATTTTTATACATTAAATTTGGAGTTGATTTTAAGTACTTTTCACGGAAGCTTATTTTCCCGCCTGTCTTTTAGATCGATAAGTATACGTATGTAAAATTTTTGTTCAAATATTTTTTACAAATATGTTATTTTACTTTTTTTTCATTAAAAAGGCAAACAATCGTCCAATTATCAGTCCCCAAAGTTCATTGCCTTGGGCCCTTGGCGTTGGCTGCCTTGGTCTTTGTCCTTTGGGGTTTGATGGCACCCAAAACCGATTATTTTCTTGTCTTTAATATGGTTAGACATCTGAAGTCATTCTTCTGCCCGTCTGTTTGGTTCTTCGCTTGTTCTTACGGCTTAATCTTCGCTCATCTCCATCTACTCTATAACATCCCAGCACATTTTACTCCCCAGCATCATCTCATAACATATCTGACAGCCAAAAATATTTGTGCGCTTTAACGATCTAGATCATCTTTCATTATAACAGGTAGAGGTTTTTATTTACCAGAAAACTTTAATATGGAAAACCAACTAATTAAGATATAATCTAATATACTATTTCTATAATAGAATAATTTCTATATAGAAACAAACTCTTTCACAAAATCACCATAGGCCGAATACTAGTGTTGTCCGTATCGTTGGCAACAACAGGATACGTTGGTAGATGACTAACAACACTCACGCTACCCATATTAGCAGTGCACGTTAGCAAGCGCTTGATGCAACACCACTTCCAGCTAACAACATACTAACGTAGCATGTAGCAGCAACAATTGCCGTCCAGTAGTAGAATAATCCATCTGTTTTCTTCATTAATTTTATATAGAAAACATACTAAATCTGATTGGAGTAATTCTCACATGTGTGCATATACATGTTGGTACATTACAATATAAACAATAATAGAATAATATAATCATATTGATTGTGCTCCATTTAGATGTCCAACGGTTTGATATGATGTCTTTTTAAGAAAAAAATTTTTTTGGGAACTAAACATGCTCTAATGTTTATGCATTTTTTCCTGTGCATGTTTGTCAAATTACCAAATGATACATATTTTGCTTTAAAGGTTAATATAAATTTTTTAAATAAATCAGATTAATCAACTTTCAAATTTATAATAATTAATATTTAATTAATTATATACTAATGATAATTCTCCTACCGTAGCTCGCGAATGAGCCCGATATCGTCGATTGACCCCGAAAACAGCCAATCTCACAGAATCCCGAGCTCCCGGCCGGTCAGATCAGGTACGTATGCTCCCCCTGCAACTGCCAGAGGAGAAGAGAGAGCAATGCGCGATATGATCTCGCACCACCCGAAAACCCGGGTGGCTGCACAGAGAAGAGATCGAGGCCGCCCGCCCGCCCGCCCGCCCGGCCGGGAGCTAGCTAGCCGCGGACCTAGGCGACAGAATATAACGTCGGGGGCCGCGCGCGCGCGCGAGAGCTCGGAATCGGGGGGGGGGGGGGGGGGGGGGGGGGGGGGGTCGTCCGCCGGTCTAGCTATCGGCCCTCGGCCGGGGGGTTGTTGGTTGTATAGCTATAGCCCCGGGCTGGACGACATGCATGCCGCATAGCTGGAACGTCGCGTTGCGTTGCTGCTGCCCGGTGGGGTGGTGGTGCTCGTCGAGTCGACGTCGTAGCCTCTGCCTCTCTAGCCTGCGACGCGAGCACATGCGGGCATCGATGAGTTGGAGCCCAGCTGCTCGATCTGTAGGTAGCCTGCGTGCAGTGCCACTACTGAAGCTTACAGTACTACTATACTGCTGAGTGATCTCTCTAATCATGCTCTCGCTGCTAGTATCCCCCAGTACCGGTCAGCATGCGGCTTCGCTGCAACTACTACCTTCCTCCCGCACAAACCATGCATACAGACATACTACCTGCGTCACAAATAATAAGGGATTTTCATTATCTGTTATTCAAAAATTTGAATGTAATATTTATTTTGTTTATTATTTTCTTTGTTAGTAGAAGTAGTTTAAGTATTACTTAAAATTTTTTATATTTGTACTAAATTTTAATAAAACAAATGGTTAAAAATTATAATTGAATAGTCAAAATCTCATATATTATGGGACGGAGGTAGAATTTACTGTCTCCTTCCCATGTTAATGTTATTTTTCAGTTTTTAGATACAGTGTTTTTGACTCTTTATCTTATTTGAAATATTTTTGTGAGTAATAACTTTGTTGTTACTGGATGATAAAATATGAATACTGATTTATGTATAACTATTTTTTTAAGTTTTTATACAAACTTTTAAATAAGACAATGATCAAAGCGTTGGACACAGAAATCAAAAAATAAAGTTATTATGGGATGGAGATAGTATAAAAAAATATAATTTATAAATAAAAATTTTATATATGTGTATATTCTTGGTGACAAAGACGACATGCTGCTCCAGAAGGAAATCTGCGCATACTAGGTGGTGTTTGGGAAACATAAAATTATTTTTAGCCCGTGTCATATCAGATGTTTAGACATTAATTTAAAGTGTTAAATATAGATTAATTACAAAACCAATTTTATAACCTTGGACTAATTATTTTTACTGTGATGCTACAGTAAAAATTTATTAATTCTGTATTAATTACTTAAAAAAATCATCTCCGATTAGCTCTTATTTATAAAATTAGTTTTTTATTATTCTATGTTTAATACTTTGAATTACTATGGACTAAAAAATTTTAGCCCCATACGAAGACGCAAGAATTCTACGTGACCTGAGATTAGTTTGATGTTTTCCTCGATTCTGGAAAAGATGAAGATGTTGCAAATGTACGTAGACTACAAACTTTGTGCAAGTATACGTACTAGTAGTAGCAAGGGTAGAAGCAGCGGTATAAAAAAAGATGGCGAAGGCTGGGGGCTGACTGCAGGTGCAGACCAGGGAGGGGGATCTGACAGAGAGCTTGGTGCGAGAGGAGGCCCATCTGACAAAGACTGCCTGTGCATGACTCTTTCCTGCTGGTTTGTAGCATCATCTTGGGAAGGCAAGGAGCTGCCCGGTGTGGCAGCGTTAAAATAACCCGGAGATCGATCATTCCCCATGCACATCTGCCTATCTATCCCCATCCCCATCCCGTGGTCAACAAACGCATCCGGTGCCGGGCTGCTGCTGCCTATGGCCCGGCTGCTACGTAGTACTACGTACTCTACGCGTGCGTGCACTGTAGCCACCGGTACGTGCAGTGGTACAAGCCAGCCTCTTGTCAAGGATTTTCCTTTTCGTTTGGACTTACGGCTCCTTGGCACGAAAGGTCACGCATGGGGCTAGTAGATCGATTGGAGAGTACGTGCAGGGTTGCAGCAGGATCCACGAGGATCCGCCGAGTAGCTGGCTGCGAGCCTGCGACCATGGCTCCGACGAGGAATTTACGGGCTCTTTTTCGAACAAAGGACCTTTTTAAGGGTTTGATTTTTTTTAAATTTTAATCGTACGATATAAAAATATACTCTCTCCGACCTATAAAGGGCAGTTATTTCCGAATTTTAAATCTTATACTAAAATATAAACATTTATGATATTATTTATATTAATCACTACTCTTTCACTCCATACGTTACTTATTTATTGTTATTAAAGGGCTCATAGTATTTTCTTCATATTTTGTGCATAGCATCTAATTTGTAGGTTTTTACTATTCATATGATTTCATCTAGAGGTATTTAGAAGATTAAAAAACCTATAAAATTTATATATATTACTTTGAACGATTTCCTTCGTGGGATCAAGCCTAATGGGAAAATTGCTTTTGAGTCTTTCTATATATAGAAAATTTTCAAAAAAGAAGGCATCGACTAGTAGTTTGGGAGCATGCGCGTGAAAAAGAAGAAAACATCTGAGTTAGGGGTTATTTAGATAGGACTAAAATTTTTAGCTCCATATCATATCGAATATATCCATTTTTCTAGGTTTCCACTTCCCTTGCTCCCCATCTCTTCGGCTGTTGGCAGCTTGGCACTGGCTGAGTAGCAACGGCAATGGGGTGGCTAGCAGCGATTGGGCAGCCAGCGGCGGCGGCGGGACGACCAGCAACCAACGGCGACGGGGCGGCTAGCGTCCGCCGGCGGCGCCCGCCGATGTCCGCGTGGGAGTCCAGGCGACGACGTCGCGGCAGGGGCGAGGCAGCTAGCTCCAGGCGGTGGACTTTGAGTGGGGCGGCTAGCGGCGGCCGGCGGCGCCGCGACAGTGGCTGGGCGGGGCAGCTAGATCCACGCGGGGCGACTAGAGCGGCAGTCAGCGGGGCGTCGCGGGGAGAATCCAGGCGGCGACGCCGCGGCTGGTTGTCCACGCCGTGGAGCCGACGGCCGGCGGAGGAGCAGGCGGTCGGGCGGGCGATGGCGTCGGAGGAGCGGGCAAACGACGGGTACCAGGCAGTTACCCGTGAGCCCGTTGGGTATGGGTTTGGGTATAATTTTTTACCCGCGAATCATTTCGAGTACGTAGGTGCGGGTATCGGGTCGATTACGTTTCTACTCTATCCGTTACTGACCCAACTTATTCCCATCCCTAATCGATTGTGAGCCATGGAGCAAACCAAATCTTTGTGGAAGCCAGGAACCAGAGAGAGAGAGAGAGTCCCGTAGGGGATATGCCAGTAGTGTAGCACTATGTGCAACGACAGGGCCGGCCGTCCCACGCATAAAATCCGAACCTGGGCGGCCACTGCTAGTTTGATTATGATCTGCGCTATCTCTGTCAAGATGTCATTAGTCCACGTCAAACAGAGAACATTCAGGCCTGTTTACGGGGTGTTTGGGACAAAAATCTAAAGCCCTGTTCCGTCGGATGTTTAGATATTTATTATAAATATCAAACGCAGGCTATTAATAAAACCTATCTATAATCTTGGATTAATTCGCGAGACAAATCTATTGAGCCTAATTAATTCATGATTAGCCTATACGATGATACAGTAAACATGCTCTAATTATGGATTAATTAGGCTTAAAAAATTTGTCACCTGAATTATTCATTTCTGTAATTAGTTTTATGATTAGTCTACGTTTAGTATTTATAATAAGTTTTCAAACATTTGATGTGACATGATGCTAAAAATTTAAACTTATCTAAACACCTAGTTCCCAAAAATTTTGCCAAAAACATCACAACGGATTTTTGAACATTTAAATGCAGCATTAAATATAGATGAGACAAAAAACTAATTACACAGTTACGAGAGAAATCTCGAGATGAATTTTTTGAGCCTAATTAGTCCATGATTAGCCATAAGTGTTACCATAACCAATGTTCTAATGATGTTCTAATGATGATTTAATTAGGCTCAAAAGATTCGTCTAGCGGTTTCGAGTCGAGCTGTAAAATTCGTTTTTTCATTCGTGTCGAAAAACTCTTTATAACATATAATTAAACGTAACCGTCTCCTAAAAAATTTTGGCAACTAACATCAATCGGCAGACCGATCCATATCGATAATTCGATTCTACTACTTCATCATTAAGCTGCACTCTTACTCCACCCCAGTACTCCATTGCCGGCCGGTTGTCAGGCGAGCGTGCGCGCAAATGCAAGTACAATTAATCAAACGTCTTCTCATGCTTGCGCGGCCCATGAACTAATTAAATAGTAACTCTGTGCCGAAATAAATTTATTTTTCAGTTTTTAATATAATATTTTGACTCTTCATCTTATTTGAAATTTTTTACGATTAATATTTTTATTGTTACTAGATAGTAAAATATGAATAATACTTTATGTGTGACTATTTTTTTAAGTTTTATACAAATTTGTCAAATAAGTCGAATGGTCAAAGCATTAAGCACATAGATCGAAAAATAATGTTATTATGAGACGTAGTTAGTAATTAGTAAGTACATTAATTATTGTTATTTCATGCATGCAATGATGCAGCCTCGTCATTTCCTTGTGCTTAGAAGCCAAATTTAATTTTTTTAATCTTAGATTAATTTGTTTTTATTTGCAAATGTATCTTTGGTTTTTTCGCTGAAAAAAAAACTAATAATCATCCCATGGTTTAGTAGGCTCAACTCAGCTAATAATGGTCTAGTGCAAGTTTAGTCTAACATGGCTTACGTTTAGTAGTATGTGGTTGGTGTGCTGCCCTGTGCTTAATTAGTGAGCCGAGAAATAAAAGGCTTGCAGTAATTAGTATGATTCTTAATTACTATATATAACACATATGTACTTGCACAATTCTAAACACTGGATGTCACCAAATTTTGGAGTCTTGATTTAGACAAATTATTCACTACGATGGCCTCCAACTAATGTACCATGCATGTGCCATCTCTATCACATGAGTGCTAGCACAGGTCTTTAATTAATGGGGGGTTTAATTAACAGAGTACAATGAACTAACTTTTGAGTCCATCTTTAGCCGTCTTAGGATCTTGTTATTATTGTATTGGATCAACAAAGCATGCAGAAAAGGTCATAATCCTTGGAGATAAAGGAGGAGCATTATGTTCCTGATGATGATTTGATCTGTTGGCTTGTCGCAATATTAATAATTTATTAGCGTCAAGACCTGATTGGAGAAAAGTGTGAGACACTAGCGGTTAGTACTACATAGGATTAGTTAATTAAGCGTCGAGGCGAGTTCTGCGAGAGAGACATGACAGTTGCTCGCCTCGCTGAACAGCGTGCATGCGTAAAGAAGGCATTTGTAGGACTTTGTGTAGGCCGTTTAGTTTAAAAAATTTTCAGCAAAAATATAGTATTGAATCTTTGGATACATAAATAACGTATTAAACATACATAAAAAAAATTAATTATATAGTTATGTGAGAAATCATAAGATGAATTTTTTAAATCTAATTAGTTCATGATTAGCCATAAGTACTACAGTAACCTACCTGCGCTAATGATAGATTAATGAGGCTCAAAATCGTCTCGCGGTTTCTAGGCAAGCCAAAAAATTTGTTTTTTATTCGTGTCTGAAAACTCCTTCCAACCACCGGTCAAACGTTTAATGTAACACCAAAAAATTTTCATTTCCCTGACTAAACGCCCCCTATTTTAAGAAGTCCTAACGTGCCACAATGCCCAATGGAAACCGAGCTTCAATCAGGTCATCTATTTTTAATTTTGGCAATGTCAAACTTTCGTCGGATAGTGATAAAATTAAATTAATTGTTTGGTCTAATTTGAAATTTTAGCTGTATATTATCAAAAACATTTAGGGTCTGTTGGGATCGGAGGAAAAAATGATAATAGAAATAATTGCATGCATTTGTTTATAAGAAATTTTTCAAAAGGTTTGACTGAATATTTTTTTTATGTTTTATCTCTACCTGTAGGAAGGAAAATTTACTTTTGTTTTAATATACTTTATTGCTTCAGACCAAATGACATTCAAACTAATCAAACCTTTTTTCGTTCAAAACAAATAGGCCCTTAGAGGATTCCTTTCTAACAAAGAAATTTTGAGGGAATTTGAAAGGCACACTCGATTGTGTGAACTTGTGTGTTTCTTCGTATACTTTTGTAACCGAAAAAATGGCTATGGAGGTCTTTGAAAGTAAACAGTAGTTTGCTTCGCTACTTGTCCAATTAAGGCTGCCTTCGCCGTCCCGCTTAATTAACTTATCCTCTCTCGTTTTACAGCACACGCTTCCTAAATTGTTAAACGGTGTATTTTTTTTAAAAAAATTCTATATAAAAATTGTTTTAAAATCATATTAATATATTTTATATTTTTTAATAATTAATAATTAATTAATTATGTACTAATTTATTACTATGTTTTTTATCAGGATAAGTTAACTTATCCCCACCATGTCGAACGCGGCTAAGTCGACTGGTTGTAACTTGTAACTGTCGAGAATATAGAAGTTAGTTGTGTCGAAATAATACAGTTCTTGTGATTTGATATGCGCACGGCATGTTTCGTAATTTGTCCTAAATCATTTTGTTTATTTGAATATGCAACGGAATAAAACTCTCCCTATATGATATGATTTACACAACTGACGTAAATTAGTATATAGCTACTCCAGTTGTTATGTAATATCTGGACCGAGTGAGCTAGGCTTTTTTATGGGGAAATTTGCAACAGTCATATTATGATTTTGTAAAGTTAAAGATATATCACTGATATCTCAATGACATATAGGGCCCACATGAGTATCTCAATGACATATCTACGATTTCGTAAAATCATAATGACATCCTTATAATTTTCCTTTTTTAAGGAGGTTAGCTGACCCCAATGAATCAATATATTCCTTAATCCTCTACTAAAATATCGTTAAGGGCTTGTGTAGTTCACGAAATTTTTGGGATTGGTTGTCATATCGGATGTTTGACCGACAGTCAAAAAACTATTTCGATAACTAATTAAAAAATTGATTACATAGAGTGTCAGGAAACCACGGAACGAATTTTTAAGCCTAATTATCATTAGCACGTGAGTTACTGTAGCAGCTATGGGTAATCATGGACTAATTAGGCAAAAAAGGTTCGTCTCGTAAATTCCTTTTAAACTACGCAATTAGTTATTTTTATTTATATTTAATGCTCTATACATATGTTCAAAGATTCCACGTGAACGTGAAAATTTTTAGGAAATAAACAGTCCTAAAGTCTGTTCGTTTAGAACTTTCATATTTCAAGGCATGAGGCTAGTATTTTCTTTCATGCCATAAACGTACGCAATTTTACTGCAGATCTTTTGTTTAAGAGCTGGATCCATTTTTACAAGGAAAACTACTCTTACAGGTTTGAACTACACAATACATATGCATGTAATTAAACACACCAAAGAATCAAATCAGCCTCAAATTCAAAGATACCACCTCCGTCCCATATTGATTTCCTTTTTCGACCGGTTTTTAGATACAACATTTTGACTCTTTATTTTATTTAAAAAATTTTGTGATTAATACTTTTATTATTAGTGGATGGTAAAACACGAATAATATTTTTATGCGTGACTAATTTTTTAAAGTTTTTATGCAAAACTTTCAAATAAGACGAATGGTTAACCTCTGGACACAAAAATTGAAAAATAGTGAGAAGTATAACACACGAAGTACTTATGCCAGAAAATTAATAACAAGAGGAATCAAAAGATGAGGGGTACTACAGCTTACTATCTGCGTGTTATGATATATTGATTTTTCGATTTCTGTGTATAAAGTTTGGCCATTCATCTTATTTGAGAAATTTATAAAAAAATTAAAAAATTAGTCACGCATAAATTGTTATTCATGTTTTATCATCTAGTATCAATAAAAATATTAATTGTAAAAAAATTTAAATAAGATGAAGAGTCGAAGTATTATATCTAAAAATAATAATCTTATTTCAGGATGGAGGTATACATAGTAGCTCTCTATCCATTTGTCGGTTTATGTCGGTCGGTCCAGTCCAGTCAATCGACCAACCTGCAGTAAGAAAACAAGAGGAAAACGACGGTATAGTATTCCAGTCAAATGTATACGTATGTACGTAGGTAGCTATAGGTCGTGGCAGTACGTACGCACAGTACGTACATGATGTACACCGATGTATAATATACATGCACTACTACTACCGGGCTGAGATGAGGTGAGGTGAGAGGACGTATGGGATCGATGGGAAGAGAGGAGGACGAGAATAAAGTTTTGGGGGACATGATGATGGTGAAGAATCTAAGTGGATTATTTTGACATGACACTTTGTCCACACGCCTCATGTTTGCTAATGTGTCCCCTAAAGTTCTCTCTTCCCTCTTGGAATCCTAGCTATACAATTTCTTTTTTCTTAGAGGTGATGTTTAGCACAAATGCTGGAATATGTTTTTCAAGATAAGAGGACGGATGAAGACGCCATCGTTTTTCTTAGTGTTTGTAGTGGTGTTTCTTTTAAGACATTTTTCTCTAAGTTATTTGATTTTATAAGAACAATTCAAGGTAAAATTAACATAATTAATTACCGAAGATCTAGAAAGGATAGATGATAACTTCTATTACAATGTTTTGTATGGGACATATTATTTAAAAGCTCGAAAAACGTGTAAACAAAAATTCAAAACCCATACTAAAAGAAGAACCAGAGATACTCCCTCCAACTCTATAATTCTCGTTGTTCTTATCATTTTGGATAAGTTTGTGATCAAAATTTCAAAATTTTAATTTTAAATATTTTAAAATATTTATTTTAAAAATACTAGGGCAATATATATATATATAATGAGTTAAAATAATATTTTGACAAAAGCTAAACCTTTTATTTATTTTTATACATTTAAGTAAAAAATCCCAGTCATATATTAAAAAGATTGTGTGTCTAAAACAATAAGAATTATCGAACTGGAAGGAGGAAGATGTATTGAGAAGGGCAAGCCTCTTCCCATTTCCATTAACATAAATACAATGACAGTTTACAAACACAGATACAGCATACTAGATTAATTAATTTACATACGATCATTTTTTTGAATTAAGAAGATGATTAATTATATTGTGTTGTGCTCGTCATGCATGAGATTGTGCGTTAGAATTTTATTTTTGCATGAATCTGGTAAAATTTTCAGGTGAATATCAACCCAATCTCTCCATAAAATCAGGAGGAAAAAACTCTCCAAACAGTCTATTGGGGGCTTACATTTCACGCTAATAGGCGGATTGAAAGGTCGAAAAGGAAATAATAGAACGGGAATGAAAAACACGTAGGATTCCAATGGCATGTCTAGTGGAAATCTATACAAGAAAACTTCCTAACCACACGTAGGACTTGCTTTTAAACGGAACGGAGAATTTTGTTTGTCATAGCTACCGAGAGGAAGAAGCAATGTGTGCAGAAAGCTATACGCCTGACGATATCCATGAACAAAAAGATACGTACCCGTACCCCTCGCAGAATTCATACGCCTAAAAAAAGCATATTTTTATTAGAAGTATAGTGGAATTGGTGATTTATCGCCAAACTCTGCCCGTCGTGCAGGTGTTAAATAGAGGTACGTGTGTGTATGTATATATATTCATCAAGTGGATCCGATGGCAAAGAGCTTAGAGCTATCAAATCTAGCAGCCACAATCTTCTGCCACCGGATTCGGCTGAATATTTATTGTTTTTTTAGTTTTTTTTATTTTAAAATTTAAAACTAAATCCTTCCATAACATTTATGATCTAAACATTTTTCACACCACCCCCATCTTACGTGGCCAAATAGCATTATCATGCTACGAGGAGTTGGCCTAACAATTTTCTCGTGCCACTTCAGATTAACTGATGAAGAGCGGCCTGCGAAAATTTTCATATTCTATTTTGCAGGTGTTAATTGAGGGTGACAATTTAGTAAAACCAAAATGCAGGATGGCATTACGGCGGAACCCATGTTCGAGGATAGCACAGTAACAATCTTCTTGATGCAAGGAACGAAACAGACCCATAGTGCTGTGCGTGGATGGGTAACTTCAAAATTCAAAGACGTAATCGAAAAGGAGAAATTTCACAAAATGAAAAAAAAAGGAGAGGAAAAAACAAACGCCTTCGAAAGTCTGAAGTGTTTGTAGGAGACAGTTTGGTTGGGGACCCAAGGCCCAATCAAATTGAGCCCATAAGCAACGAACACGAGGCCCAATAGAGAAGGGCCCCTCGTGACCTCTGCCCTCCCCGAGGCCCGAAGAAAACGGCGGCTGCAACCAAATCTCCGGTCGGCGGCGGCGGCGTCTCCGGCGACCGCTCCGTCGCCTTCCTCTGCCTCGTCTCTCCGGCGTCGGCGGGAGGAGCCCTCATCACATGGGGGCTTCCGAGTCTATCCTGTCCTGGCAGCAGCAGCAGCAGGAGCGGCAGCAGCGGCCGCCGTGGGCGGACGAGATCACGACGGTATCGGAGGGCCCGGGCGACGCCGCGGACGGCGACCCCCTCCTTCGCCGGATCCAGTCCCTCACAATCGTACGGACGAACCTTCTTCCCTCCCATCCTTTTTCATTTCCCTTCCCACCTCGGCCCGATTAGCTGCTAATCGTTTTTGGTGGGGTTGGGGGTTTCTGAAGGCCCCGCCGCTGTTGAGCGGCCAGTCGGCGGCGAGCTCGGAGGCGGAGAGCAGCCTCACCGACATCCTCGTCCGGAAGCAACCCTCCTCCTCCTCCGCCACCTCTGGTAAGCTCATTGCTGTATCACACAGGATAATTGGTGGCAGTTCTTGCTTTTGGGATGTTTGATTGGGCACCTGTGCTCCTAAATATTAATTGCGCAGCAATAGTCTTTGTATTTATCAATAATTTTCTAATAGCTCATATGTGTTTGGTAATAATCTGTAGGCAATTTGAATCCAAATGTCATGTTTGAGCTTTTCTCAATGTACCGGGAATGGCAAGAAGAGAAGGCCAAGAAAATTAGTCAAACACAGGTAGGCTATCTCATCTCTGGATGGTGTTGATACTTGATAGATGAAACATAATTCGTAGGAACAAATTCTCTGATCATTTGAATAGGATATGACATTTCGACCTTTTGGGTTTGTTCAGTCAAGGTCTCATATGCTGATTTTGATCTCATTATGATATAAGAGCAGGTTCATAAGGGCTGATGTGAAACTGGTAATGTTAAACAGACCGTAGAGTTGTATTAGCAGTAGCAAATAATTGGTGAATTATCTTCTGCTGATGCTACTTCAAAGAATGGGTACCATGTACCCTGTGTGCTTTGCAGTTTACACTGTAAAATATAAATCTTACCTCTGATATACATTGAACTAACAATTCTTTATTGCAACCTATTAGTGTGACTTATGGAGCCATGGCATCGTAATGAATTAGTGCTTAAAGTAGTTACCCAAGGGTGTCCTTAGGAAATGTCACACATAACTCAACAGTTGAATTTAAGATGAAAACCTGTACATTCAGAAAGGATGGCTCAGAACTAGCTAAAATGTTGTGGTGTTAACTTTTCTTAGTGCAATCCATTTCTTTTAATCTGATTATGGGGAATAACACTTATATTGTACATGTGGTGCAGGAAGAGATAGAAAACAAGATAGAAACAGCTGATGCTTTGGCCGTTAAGCTTCTCCAGCGGTTCAATTATTCAGTTGCTTCCATGAGATCAACCTCTCACAACCTTGCTGAAGGTAACAATATAGTGTTCTCTTAGACTGGCAAAAAAGGAAATAAATTGACCATGCATCTCATTACTGGATATGTTGACACTAAATTCAGTCTCAAATGATGTGTCGAAGCAATTTATTTTACGAGGGAACCCATAGCACAATTTATTTTTGCTCTTTTGAATGGTCACTATTACCTCTTTTGAATGGTTTCAGCATAGCATGGCAACACTGATTATTCATTATTTTTGCTTTTCCAAACGTTGCAGTTCGCCCACTGCAGGTGGAAGTTGGTGAGTTGAAGGGCAGGTTAACTGAAGTAATAAGTAACTGTGATGCATTGTGCAAGAGAATTGCCGCAGAAGGTCCAGAAAGCCTGCGATCGTCTGTTCAACCTTTCACCACTACTAGGAAAGTGGAGCCAACAGACAGTGAAACACTTGACCCAAAAACAGAGTCCTGAATGGCACACAACCTGTCTCATACTCCTGACTGTATGGCACCAAAGACGTCAGAAGGAACCGCAATACCATTTACTAATCCTAAGATAGCTGCATCCTTTGTACATGCATACTATGGCAGTATGGCTAGATGTCAGATCAGTAGCCTCAGCTTGTTGCAAATTTCGTCCATGTTTTGTAATGCTGAACTCCCTCCATAACAAACTTGAGAAGCTTATGTTTAGGTTCAGAACTCTTCCGACGCTTGGCTTTTCTGCATATACAGTTAACAAGAGAGCGTGTTTGTCTGATTCATTCCTGACCAGACCTTTACAAATACACGCGGAACAAATTTCATTTCTTGTCTGGTCTTATGTCCAAATTGACTCTCCCTTTGGGAAAATATATCGAAGCATCATCAACTCAAACCTATATTTAGGCAAGAACAGTTCAGATTAATTCCAGTTCCAGATGGTGCAACGGCGAATCGTGCAAGGTCCAAAACCTCCTCAGCTAGCATGCCACACGCCGTGATCCGGCCGGGCATACACGGCCGCTGCTGGAGCCGCCGCTCCGATGAGGCGGGCGTCGACGTAGAGCGCCGCCGTGGCCGCGGCAGCGTCGCTGTTGGCATTCTGCTGGTAGTGGTGGTAATGGTGGTAAGCCTCCATGACGGCAAACTGCATCTCCTCTGACGGCTTCCAGTGGCGCTTCCGCTGGTTGATGAACCAGTTGTTGATCTGCTTCTGCTCCAGCCCCGTCGACTCGGCGAGGGCGATCTTCTCCATCTCCGACGGGTACGGCCACCGGTAATGGAGCTCCCACCAGGTGAGGAGCTTCTGCCGGGCCTCCTTGGGAAGCTTGCCTTTCTTCTTCTTCTTGGACAGCTCCTTCCTCAGGCTGCCCAGGTAGCCGCTGTACTTCTTGAGCAGGTGCCTCTTCAGCTCCCTATCGTCGGAGCGAGGGTCTACGCCGACGGCTTCGTCTTCAGCGGCCTCCACCTCCATGCCACTGCCGTCTTCTTGTTCGTCGTCTGATGAACCAAGGCCGGTTTTGTCTTCTGCTATGGTCAAGCCAAAGGTATTACAGGGGTCCTGAATTAATAAGGGGAAAAGGAGCAATAGCTTTTCCTAATAACATATTAACATTTGTTCTGAGCCGATAATTGTATCAACAATGCACAATGCACAGAGATCATTTTGTAAGTTGTAAATGTAATACTGTCTAGGAAATTATTACTAACTACCCACTCCAGCTAAAATAAATTGAAGCTGAACTAATAATTCCAAGAAATTGATGGTCTCTCATTTATTTCGCAATATAGTATGCAATACTTTTTTTTCTTGTGAGTTTTTTTTATAGAAATGTAGGAAGCTAAGTAGCAAAAGGAAAAAAAAAAAGGAAGTGCATGGTTTAATGAAAGTAAATTGTCATAATCCAAAACCTAGGGCTTCATTTTAGTGTCCAATTGTCCCACTTCCATATGGACATATGTTCTTTAAGATAAAACTAGTTAAATACCCATGCTTTGCTATGGATAAAAATGAACTATGCAATGCTAGCATTGCTTGGAATAAATTAATTATGAGATTTTTCAAACAATTTCATCCCTACAGATGACTTTCCATGGTAAAGTTGTATTCTAGAGATGAAATAATATATTAATAGTACGTAGAATGAAAATTTTGTACTATTAAAGAACATGTAGTTGGTAAAAAAATCAGCATTGGAGAGAGGGATGGCAAATTCATTACCACCACTACTGCCTACTTTTAAAGGAGTATAGAAATCTACCCTAAACTAATGTCAATGTGCAAAAATCACAATTGTAATGGAACTATAGCTTGATTTTGATGTCTACTAGAACAGCGATGAAGACTAGTTCAGTTTGTAATGACCTTACTTACAACAGCATGATCTATGGCATGCAACTATAGTTACCATCATTGTATAATTAGGGAAAAAAATAAGGACAAAGCATCTAAGGAAGATGTATGTGGAAAAACATAAAAAGTCTGTCACGTGAAACTATATCATTTTCTATAAAGGTCTAGATATAAGTCGTTTTAGAATTTCAAGTCATTTTCTGACCCCCTTTAATTAACTATATAATGCAAACAGAATGTACTCTCTCTCCTCATGAAAATCTGTGGTATCATTTCTGATCAGTACTAAATAGCAACAGAGAAAAAGGGCCATTTTAACACTTTCTTAATCTGTGTCCATGTTTAAATCAAATGGCATATATCTAAACTACAGAACAATATACAAAAGAATTATCGTGTGTTCTAGAACAATATGAATATAATTCATTTGTAGAAATACCAATGTAGTAGGACAGGTTTGGGCATGTTTCTTTATTCTTTGGGAGCACCCACAATAATCCACAATGTGCATACAAAAGTCTACACTTGCTATGTAACATGGAAATAATGGCAGACATCAATACCTAGTGCTATTATCTTGTGCCTTGGTTTAATCAATTGTTGGTGCGTTGCACGAAAAATTAATTGTTCTTCCCTCGTCCATTTTGCTGCCACAAAACCCTTCATTTTAGTTATAACATATTTAGTTATATGGACATTAGCAGAGTTTGAGCATTGAAAATGCCCTCGTGTATGTCTTATTATGTCAACAGTTTTAACTCCTTACAACGAGACCACTATAATATATTTGTGTTATCCAAAAAACCACTATAATGTATTTTGGCTAGAAGAAAAAATATGCCCAAAGGTAGCATGCTATATCCATTTGAATTTCTTGACAGTTGACAAGTATTCAGTCATCAAAAGCTAACTTTCAAAGGCAGAAACAGTGGACAAGACTTGTGATGAGCAAGATCATAGCTCATAATTGGCTACTACCAATTGGCTAGACAAATGCCCATACTGCTCACTATACTACGCAACCAAGTACACCCCCTAATACACTGATTTATTACTCTCCTGTCAAGTATGTAGGTGATAGGTCACTGCGGATACAACATACAGGCAATTAGATTATTAGTAATCCTTGTGGAGCCTTGTAGGCACAGGAGGTAAGCACACGACCCACATATACCTCAGTCACGCTACATGTCTGATAGAAATCGCACAATTCTACTGAATTCATGGGATACCTACTTACCTACACTGGCCAGATTAATTAATACCTACAACTAATTGGGGTTAATGAACAAAAATATCCTGTGAGGAGCATAATTATCTCGAGATCAAACCCATGTATGCCCGTTGCTGGCGATCTCTTAAACATTCAGCCATTACTACGTATAAAAGTGTAGATATAGGAGTATTGACTATACGCATAGAGTAACATAACTCTTGTCTTTCAGATACATTTGTGACACTATTAATTTTATTGTTCATGCTTGTATTGAATTAAAGAACTTAAGAAATAGTAACACCATACATTAATTTCTGGACAGATAGTTACATGATACTATAGCTCCAAGACACAAATTAACACACATTAATCAATATTAAGGATTCCAATCTCTTTTGCTTCAACACAAGTACATTATGCCTTGTTTGAGATAGCTGAAATTGATGGATCGATAGGTTATTTGATTATTTAATGGCTGTTGGTATAAACGGATCAATTAACTCCTACAGGGTTAAAAAGTTATTCCAGAAATGTATTCCGAAACTTTTTTTTTGCACGGAACACACTATTTAGCCGCTTAAAAAGCATGAAACGAAAATCTAGAATAATATTCAGAAAAGAATATGTTTATATTACCCTTTGTTTATTTAGGAAACAACTAGGAATGCTATCTGGGTATTGAGTGTGTGTTTATATAGTAATTTACGCTAATATATCTCCTGGGTGACTATTTTTTCTGAATCCAAATAATAATTAAATGGAGCCTCATACACACATTGTCCGCTAGCTAAACGAGGTGGTAAAGTTGGAGGTTAAAATCTTGTACACATAATAATTACTCAAATCACGAATACACTTTTAATAACACAAGCCTTTTGTCACTTGTCAACTTCTCTTGAAGCATGTGTTACAGGTGCAATTGTAGGGCGTGTGTGTAGTAGACATGTCCATATGGATTTTTGTGAGAACATCAATGGTCACCATATCTTTTGAACGTATTTTACAAGGAGTATTTGCAGGACATAACCATTTACCGCGTGTAGCGGTGTGCAGGGTAGACGAAACGAGTGGCTTCTATCCCGCGATAGCCACGATTATCGCAGCGAGAAACTGCCCCAAAACCACGAGAAAATCGCGATAATCATGCTCTGACGGGTGGCGGCTTCGGAGCTCTCTAGACTAAGGTAAACCCTGGTGGTGTGTGCATGTGTGCGTACTCGTAAGAACAAGTGAAAAAGGCTAGTAAGTTCCAGTAACCTGAGATGAGAGTTGCAAGGGGTGGCCCAGAATTAATGGTGTTGAGCTCTGACTCCACCGTCCTGATGAACTCCTCGGCCTCCTGCAGCGGCCGGCTCAGCTCCTCCTTACAGTCCACGAGCAGCTTGCAGTACTCCTCCTGATGCCAACACGTCACCTCATTATTCAATTATAATCAACCACACAGACCAGATTAACCCCAAATAAAAACGCTTAATAGAGATCTTGATCTAATTAATCATCATCTTCTACTTCATCCGAGTTAGAATTCACACAGTGCCATATGTCATGTCAAAGTTGATGCAATCATGTTCACTACAGTTAAGCTCGATCTTTTTAGGATACAGACCATGAACTGGTCGAGCTCCGGGTCCGCCGCCGCCGGCATGTGGCCCGCCGCCGCCGCCCGCTGCCGCGCCTCCCGCGCCCGCGCGGCCGCCGCGATCTCCTCGGCCGCCTCCGCGGGGCAGCCAACCTAGAAATAATCGACACGGCAGCTTTTGGAACATGCATGCAACATGGATGAACATATCTCGATCTAATTATCTACACGCGGAAAATTTAAGTCAAGGACGCGCGGTGGCGTCGCCGGTGAGCGAGCGAGCGAGCGCGGCGGCCGTGCCTTGTGGCAGTCGAGGAAGGCGGCGAGGAGGTAGGGGTAGCGTGGGTGGGAGACGATCCTGGCCTTGACGGGGTCAAGAACTCCGCCGCGGCCGCCGTGGCCACGATCG
Source organism: Oryza brachyantha (assembly GCF_000231095.2). Lineage (NCBI taxonomy): Eukaryota > Viridiplantae > Streptophyta > Magnoliopsida > Poales > Poaceae > Oryza > Oryza brachyantha. The sequence continues at coordinate 24,339,333 of NC_023165.2, forward strand.
CCGTCGTCCCGCGTCGCCGGTGCAACAGCCCCCGACGCCAACACCTGACGAGCTCCTCCACCTGCAGCAGCCGCAGCAGCACCCACCGCCACCGCGGCGGTGTAGGACGAGCTAGGGACGGTGTAGACTTGCACGGAGACCCTGGAAAACGGCAGGAACGGCCCTGCTCCCCGGTGGCCTTCAAGCTCCTCCATTAGCGTATGCAACCGAGCGATGGCTTTCTTGGCACAACGACCGACCAGCTCGCTCACCAAGGGAGAAGAGAAGAGAAGAGAAGGCTAGCTAGCTAATCAGCTAAAGTACTTAGCTAGGGCTAATCCTGCTGATTTTTCTTTCGGTTAGATCAAATCACTCGCAGTCGCAGGGGTGATCTGTTGGGGTTGCAGTGAACTTGCAAAGGCGAAGGTGAGGAGGAATAATTAAAAGGAGGAGGAAACAGTGGAGACGAAAAGAAAGGGAGAGATTGCGAGATCGGTTGTGGCGCCGGCACAGCGATGAGATTGCATAGGAGGGCAGGGGGTAGAGGAGAGGAGAGGTAGTGTAGGGTAGGGTAGGGAGGAGTAGGAAAAGAGAGGTCGGGTGGCCATCACGTCCGTTGTCTAATCAGATAAAAGCAGACGGCCTGCTGCTGTACAACAGGTTTGAATGGCGTCGGTTTATTATTAATGGTGAGCCGTGATATACGTGTTTTTTTTCCGTATTAATTATAGTACTTAGGCTAGTTTTTTTTCGGCGAAAAGACTAAAAACTATTTATTTTTTATATGTATTTAATAATATAAATGATAAAATTGATCATATAAAAACTTTTATAAAAAAATAAGCCGTTCCTGGATTCATAAAACGTGTGCTAAGAACTTAAATAAGAAATTGCACTATTACTAAGCTTTTATGTCTTTTAACATCTATTTTACAATATAAATAATAAAGTTAACTATATAAAACATTTTTAAGAAAATGTGTCGTTTATCGGTTTGGAAAGCGTGTGCATAAAAATAAAAAATGTATGCATTGTTCCCGGCAAACAAACACAACCATAGTTGGTTTCTTGTTTATTATTCGGGTGTTTCGTGTAAAAAATCAAATGATATATTTTCAAACGAAAAATAATTTATAAATAAAAAAATTATATATGTATTCTTAGCGATCAACCCAAAATCAACTTTATATTTTTTTAAGTTTGAAAATATTTCAAATTTAGGGTTATAAGTATAAGCATAAGAGAAAAAATAGGGTAATTATATCACTAATAAGTATGAAAGTATTTTATGACGGAATTATTTGTATTGTAGTAATAATTTCTACAAGAACTAAAATACAATATACATGATAAGTGTTATCTTTTTTTACTATATGTACTCACATCTTATGTATGTAGATATCCATTTATTCTTCGACCGCGTTCGGCAACTAGGTAAGTTATCTTATCTCCTTCATTTTCCATGCGCACGTTTACCAAACTGCTAAACGGTATATTTTTTATAAAAATTTTATATAGGAAAGTTGCTTTAAAAAACATATTAGTCTATTTCATATTGTTTTAATAATTAATAATTAATTAATCATATACTAATCTATTACTACGTTTTCCGCGCCGAATAAGTTAACTTATCCTCCTCCCTAACGAACGCAGCCTTCATGGTGTTGTATAAGGAAGTTCAAGTTCTATTTATAGTTTAGTTGATGACTAAGGCTGCGCTCTATTGGCAAGTTAAACTAAACTTCTCTTCATTTTCCGTTAGCACGCATTTTAAATTACTAAATGATATATTTCGTGTAAAAATTTTCTATATAGAAATTATTCTAAAAAATCAAATAATTCCATTTTTCAAATTTTTAATAAGTAATACTTATTTAATCATGTGCTAATTACGTTTATCGTTTTCCGTGCTGCTATTTAGCTTTTGCAGCCCTCCGGTTCGAACGCAGCCTAAGAGGATCTCCAAGAATGTCTAAAATTGATCATTAAAACTGAATTTAGGAACCGGGCTAGAAAATATATCTCTAACCGGTTACAAAATACATTCCTAATATTTACAAATGTCTAAAATTAGCTCCCTTGTATCCCTAAATTTAGGCCAAAAATATTTATCTTAATGCAAGTTATTTATTTTTAGATTTTTATTGGAGGAGTGTGTAATTTTTATACCCAATATTTTCTAGATAAACCCAATATAATTTTTGAGAAAATAAAATATAGCATTCTTCAATGCTCTAAGGTATAGTTTAGTTTAGTTGATGATTAAAGGCTCCTTTTGAGTGAGACAATGGCATATTTCTATTTTCGCCACACTTTCTCTCTATTTCTAACGGATATTATAAAATAATATTGTCAGCATCATGTATCTAATTATCACTTTTTTACAGTGTCCTCTAGCAGACACTCTTGCGTTGTGTTGCAACAAATGCACAAACTTTGATGTACTGTAGCAAATTTTGCTAAATAAAAAAAAAGAGTACCATTGACCGATGTACGTGTTTCTTATGCTAATATTATTATAAATATAGAAGTTTAAATAATATGCTGAACATGTTGATTGGTTTTTGAATTATACTCGCTTAGACCAAAAGAAGAGCCCACGCGCGTCGTTACGACTTACTAATTAGAAATTTGAATTTTAGAATTTAACTATTAAAAAATAAGTTGATAATTTACTATCCCTGATGAATATGTTTTATATTTATTAATTGTGATTTCAAATTTATTAAATTTTAAATAAAATGGAAATAAAGGCTTAATGTTATTCGTGGCTCACATGTTTTCCTTAATATGAATCCATTGTAAGGAGTGACGGATATGTCACCCGGGTTGGGTGGGCTAGAGCCCCTATCCCATCTGCGTCATTGGAGCCTCTTAGCACTATTAACAATATTTTTATCATTAATAAAGGAAAAAAATGTTGAAAACATCATAAAGCAGTCTAGACAAAAGATTAAAGTAGACATCAGCTCATCCTTGCTCTTTTTAACGTGGGAGTTCTCTTGGAGTGGCGGTTTGCACCAACACACGCATGATTTCTTCAGTGGCCACGTGCTGATGTGCACGTCACTGATCGTCGTGATAGATGGCATGCACCCTTGGGAGAGACCGATCAGGCCGGGGTGTGTGTACGTGGTTCTTCGTACACTCGGTAGAGCAGCCAAGATATTTTCTAACGCCGTAGTTCCGGTATTTATAAGAGGATGTCTTAAAAATAAAGCCTATATACACATGTTATGCTAGTCTTAGAGATGCATTAATACTTAACAAAACCCTCTTTCCAAGCAAGAAAATAGGAGCGAAAGTTAAACTGGACATGGATTAGGAGTATGCCGAGTAGACCTGTTAATGGTATCTAGTCAGACCCTCTGGGATAGACCTATATAAATTTTGGATCAAGATTGAAATATATAGGGATGTCAATGGGTTGGATTTGGGGCGGGTTTTGTAAAAACCCACCTGTTATAAAACCCGTGACAGTAAGTTAAACCCATACCCGTAAACCTTTATGGGTGCAAAACTATATCCGTACCCATATCTGATGGGTATCCGAAACCCAATGGGTACCGATAGGGTGAAACCATGTTAAACAAAAACATTTTAAACTAGACATCTCCATGAGTATATTGAGGTATTCAATATCAAAAATTGATTAATATAGTAACAAGAAAATGAAAAGGGCAAGTAAAATTAAGCTCGTCGAATTCTAACGTTGAGTCATCACATCATATCGATCAAAGCATCCAATCATGCATCAACAATTATCTCGCGCTCTCGGTTTATAATACCGAACACAGTAAGCATACTCTTTAATTACCGAGTATTTTAGGGCGTCGCTAGATTTTTAGGGCCCCAATGGATACCCACGGGTTAAATTTAAAACACGTACCCAACCCATAACTTCACGGGCCCCATACCCATAAACCCATGGGTGTGAATATCCACCCATACCCGGACCCACCGGGTACAAAACCCGTTGACGCCCCAGACCCATGGGTCCAATTGCCATCCCTAGAAATATGTATCTTGTCTTAGGCCTCGTTCACTTCAGAAAAATTTCTGGGAGAGAGAGATCACATCGACGTGTAAGATCACATATTTAAAGTATTAAATATAGTCTAATTACAAAACAAATTTTAGATTTCACCTAGAAACCACGAGACGAATCCTTTAAGTCTAATTAATCCGTCATTAGCATATTTTGGTTGCGGTAGCACTTATGACAAATCATATACTAATTAGGCTCAAAAGATTCATCTCATGATTTTCCCATGACCGTATAATTAATTTTAATGTTATGTATATTTAATGTTTTATTTAGGTGTTCAAAGATTCGATGCGATGTTTTTGAGGGAAAAATTGGAATCTAAACATGGCCTTAAAAACCAAGTCGAAGTCCAACATTCACCCTAAATGTTAGGCCCAAGACCAGCCCAAACATCATATTTTCCTGGCCGTGATAGATTTTTTTTCTTTTGCGGGTGGGTGTGGATGGTGGAGCATTTTTTTTTATTGGATTTTTCAGGTTTCAAATCTTAGGCCTGAGCCGACACACCATCGGGTCGGGTCAGGCTACCTGTTGATATGTCTAACCATAAGGTTATTGGTCAGATCAGCAGGGAGTGACCATGTTTTGAACGTTTAAATTTCGGCTTGACAGTTATTTTTGAAAAGTAGTCGTCCTCTAAATTTAGTTTTAGTGTCAAATATGTGTGTTTAATTAGTACAGTAATATATAATATATAGACAACAACGGCTTCTAAAACAAATGATTAAAAAAAGTGGGTATTGAAAACCCACAGAAAATAAAATGTCATGCTCTATACTATCATGTATGATTTTAAAACACATGAAGCCATGTTTCGTAAGAACAGGTACAATAGCAGGGTATAAGCTAGCTATAAACATATTTTAAGGAGATAAGAGAAGAGAGAGAAAAGGAGAGAGCTACTAATTTGTAGCCACCTGCAGCACATACTCTAATATACAATGTGTGTATAACATGTGGGATATGATGGTATATATTTTGTAAGTAGCTATTATATAAATTAACTATTAAATTGGCTATAGATGAATTGGAGATAGTAGTTGGCTATACTATTGACGCTCTAAGAGCTATATAACACAGGAATTTCAATGAAATTTGTGTATGGTATAGTAGAGAGAGAAGCTAGAGAGATACTACTCAAGTGCAGTGCGGACGGATTAAAATAAAAACATGATATCTGATCTCATGTTTTCCCCTTTGCTAGTAGTAGTACTATGAAATTATTAGGGGCATATGAGACCGATCCATAGGAATCAGTGTTCTTTGCTACTCCTTGCTCCCTCTGTCTAAAAAAACCAATTCTTAATTATCTATTTTATTTAAATTTTTTTAAAAAAATTAGAAAAAAATTAGTCACACGTAAAGTACTATTTATTATTTATCATCTAATAAAAACAAAAATATCAACCGTAAAAAAATTTTGAATAAGATGAAGAGTCAAAAATTATAAGTAAAAAATAAAAAATTGGTTTATTTTGGGACGGATGTACTGTGGATCTGGTTGGATTGTGCACAACGAGAGAGAGAATCACGTAATTGTAAAAATGCATGCCTTGCTTGCTGGCCGGCTGGCTCGCTCGAGAGGATCGGAATAGCTCGTTGTTAATTAATCCTTACCTCCACGACAAATCAATTGATTTGACTCTTCATCTTATTTAAAAAATATGATTTATATTTATATTTTTATTAGATGATAAAATTTTAATAATATTTTATGTGTGACTAATTTTTAAAAAAATTTTGAAAAAAATTTCAAATAAAATGGATAATCTATGGAAACCAAAAAGATGTTTTTTTCTGGGACGGAGGAATCAGTGTAGCGAAAGGCAACAGCCAGGTGACATCTAATCACTGTAACTGAGGCTTTTTCAGTTCGCACAAAGTTTCTTCAAAACATAACATCGAAATCTATGAACATTTAAATGAAACATTAAATATGGATGAATTAAAAAAAACTAATTACACAGTTATGTAAGAAATCGCGAGACGAATTTTTTGAGACTATTAGGCCATGATTAGCCATAAGTGCTACAGTAACAAATATGTGCTAATGACGGTATAATTAGGCTCAAAAGATTCGTCTCACAGTTTTCTAGTGAAATCTATAATTTATTTTTTCATTTGTGTCAAAAACACTTCCAACACCTAGTCAAACGTCTGAGACGTTTGTTATAAAAATAGTGCGTTCATGAGCATCAATCCAACGAGCTAGTAGTATACTCTAGAGCTAGCTCGTCCATCGCAAGGATTATGTTTGATCAGCTATGTTTGATCGGCGTCAAATCATCTTAATAAGATATATACTACGTAGCGGCATAGCTAGCGTGGTGCCTGGCCGCTAGCGATGTTTACCTGGCGCCATGCATGCACCGCCGTAAGTTACTATTTCTTTTTCACAATGGTAAAAAGAATGTCTATCTCGTTCGCTATATTTAAATTTAATAATTTTGTAAAAAAATCCTCCACTAATATGACCATTTGACTTGTCATGCCATATAAATAACTAAACTTAAATACTCAATAGTCAAATCTAGCAACTCATTCCTTCACTGACAAAATTGTTATCTATGGGTCCCACATGGGTGGACCCACTTATCATCCTCTCCTTGATAGGATTTAGAGAGTAGGGATTGAGAGTTTCTTGGCGATATTATCATAATTCGAGTTGCCAAAACTAAAATAAATAGCTAAATTTTAACAAATTTTGATTTGAAGAGTCAAAATATTCTTTTAGAGATATTCTAAGATAACATATTGGCGCTGCCAAAAAAAATAAAAACATAGAGAGAGAGAGAGAGTGACAAGGTTGCTCATTTGGTTTGTTACCAAATCTTGTAAAATGTGTGACTTAGCTAGTTTCGGTTGCAAAAAATTTTGCATTGCTAATATATTATTGACAATAAATCAACGGTTTGCTATTATCCTATCGTGAGGTTTTTCTACTAAAATCACACAAATGTAATTACAATATAATTGCTAGATAATCACAATGTAACTAGCATGTAATTCAATGCAGTATCACTAAGTTAAGGATTTTTTTTTAATTTGCATGAGACTTACATGTTAGTAAATTCCATCTTTCAAAAATAAATCATCTTTGTAATTCAAATTTGAAAAAAATAAGTTATTTTGGAATAGAAGGAGTACATAATAGTTGCACTTGTAATTACAAGAAAATTGTATTATTGATACATTTATATTATTTTAATGAAAAATTATTCGAATGATATACAGGCACTCGCTAAATCAAACAAGGCCATATGCCACGTTTAGTTTATTCTCACCTTCAGCTATATCAAGATCTGGCAACCAAAATTTAATTTAGTAAGACAACAAATCAAACATATTTTAGTTAATATTACCCTATCAAAATTCGTTTATTCCGAAAGCTTCCCCTCTAAAGCATCGCCAATTTTTTTTGCAATGCTTCAAACCAAATGTATCCTAACGGGCTAACACTACAATTAACACCAAAATTTAGCAATATGATTAATGAAATGGACAACATATGATCTCATTGGTATTGTCATTTTCGTTTTGCAATTAACGAAACAAGTCATATATCCGTGTTTCTTTGTCGGTGGCATCTCTGTCCAGGGCAGTGCCCGATTGTGTTGTGGCCGCGTCGTTGAGCTTATTGTCGTGATAATCGCTCGGGCCACCGGGTGTGCCTTTGGTAAGCCGCAGTATAACTTAGAAAATTTTGTAAGATTTAATTTGAAAAATGGAAAAAAAATTCTAAAATATTTGTGGTAATATATCACATATCGCATGGTTTTCACACCAAAACCAAAATTATTAATATTAATCGTGCCACCACAATTATTAGTATATATATCATGCTTATCGATATTGCAAAAATTGTCACGACACTAAGAATATTGTGATAATCATGGATATTGTACTATTTCTCTTCCAAAACAACGACAATTTCATCCAAATTTTTAAAATTCAAATTTACGTGGTTTTTTGGGCGATGTATCTTGCCTCGTGGTTTTGGTCCAAAAACAATACTGTAAACCCTGGTTGTGGCTGATGAACCCTCGAAAAAATGCGATAGGTTGTTTTCGCATAATTAATTAATTAATTAACTTAAATAATTCACATTATCTTTTGAGAGAAACTTCTACGTAGGAAATTCTTTCACAAAAATATATGGTTTAGCAATATTTTTAACGTGCTAACGAAAAATTGATGGAGCAACTTAGCTGACAAGTTGATCTGAACGCTGCCAAACAAACTTGATGCATCGTGTCACCTATACATCCATAGTTCCATACTAGATGATGCCAGGCTGCCAGCCATTGCGGAATTTATGGATTGCCGCTCTTTTTACTTATCTCCTCACGTCTGTTGATTATTATCGAATAATGATCTTAAATATATTGACATAAAAGTAGAGCGGCGTTTAGTATAGATCCACATATCGTGGCGGTGCGCTAGAAGTGGGTCCAATAACTTTGTTTTTTGGATCTATATGTATAGCGATTAAATGTTTAAAAATTTTAGTTTTATAAATTAATTTCGTTCACTATTATTGGATGATAATCTGAAGACATACGTGCAAGTTAAAAAAATCTCACACCCATCCTCCCCCAATCCCCATGCATTACGTGCGTGTTTGATATAAGAAGAAAAAATTAAACGTTTGATCAATAGTAAAAGTGTTTTTTTTCCAAACACTAATAAACTATTTTTTCGCTAGATTATAATCGATGTGACACACATGGTCATTTCAAAATCTACGATAATAGCTTTGTAGAGCCTCGTGTACCGGCTAGAGACTTGAACAAGCCACCCCTCCTTAAGTCGTCGAACCGACCCCGGCCAATGCATTAGTTAATTAATTACTCCTAGTTCTATTACAAAGTAAAGAATAATAGTAGCAGCAACTAGTTGGAGGGAGATAAGGACTTTTGAAAACGAAGGATTAAGACCAGGTTACAAGAATAAAGGTGTAAACATAACCTATGTGTAGGCATGCTGTAGTTATGAGATCAGCATCATAAGAAATAAATGTTCAGCTGTTATTCTCGAACCTTGTTCCTGTCGAGAGAGTTGAGCATTAGTAGGAGTACAACCATTCTCAACCTGTTATTTTTTTACATTTCTAGAGAACGTACAGCCCATGTGTAGCAGCGGGTTTTCTAATTAAATAATTAGCCAAGAACTTTAGATATTAAATAAATCACGATGACAAGAGGTCACGTATGAATATTAATTATATATAGAGCTAACCATGTCTTACGCTCCTCTCCTATTCAAGGTTCAAACAAATAAGGACCTGATTTTGAAGAGCACAGGCGTGTACTCCTCATATAGTATACAGAATATATCTCATGAATTAATATGTTAGTGTTAAGTGTTAACACATGTGTCTTTTGAAGAACTATAAATACGTCCAGCCAGCGTACATTTTTCCGTTGTTTCCTACCAACAGCATGTGTTCTGATCCAACAGTTGCCCAATCTGTCCCTCTTTTAAGGGTTGTGAGTAGTTTTGTTTGTGTTTCTTTTGTTATTGTAAGCCGTAATAATATGAGGCGGCTAATATGTTGGCTAAATTGAGTGAGCTCGTTCTTCACTCGGTATACTGATACTGTATCATATCCAGGATCTCGTAAACTCTGATAGGGTGATTGTTTGGTATTTTCCCTAAAAAGCTAAATTGGTTCTTTGCAAAATAAAATAATGTGTAAATAGAACGTTTCTATATATGTTCTTATCAATCTAAAACTAAAGATTGAAAAATAAACCATAATAAAATACCTTAAAATTAACTATAAATTTAAATTTTGGGTTACACGTATAAGTAGAAGCGAAATGATAATGCTGTGAAAGTTTGTCTAAATAAATGAAGCAACCTTGATCTGAAAAGGAAAAAAAAAAGTTGCGGCAGCACTGCTCAAACCTGAAATAACTGAACAGGGGCATGGTCAGCCTGGCTTGATCGGCCCATTCTGAATTTTGTGCGCAAGCAAAGCGTGCCATCGACCCATTATGAATTTTGATCAAGCTTCTGCTTGTGCTAGTCTTTCAGCGGCGTTGCTTCCTAAGGCCTATCCTAACCGAGCCCAAGACGTGTGGATTGAAGATTCAAGTCAGGCCATGCTTTGGGCCTGGTACATATGCCTACAGCCATGTAAGACCCAACAGGCCATCTAGAGAGGCTCTTCCTTGCACACCAACTGGGCCAGCACTGTCCCTTTCTCGCGATCTGGACTCCACTAAAAAACGAACTAGTACTACTCGTTGCTAGTAGTATAACTCCCAGATTCTCGCTGTTTTACTTGGATGTAACCACGAGAGAACCACACCGACAACCCGTCGACCGAGACAAGCACAGAAATTAGATCAGTAGTAGCCAGTAGTTTGGTCCCCTAGCAAAGCCCAGCCAGCCTGACGAGAGGAGCCAACAAGGCGACGCGCACCAGGTGTCCCAACTGTCCGCTCCCCGCAGGTCGCCCTCCCCGGCCGGGACGAGACGACCACACCCAAACCATCCATCCCAACCAACCGCGCCCATCAACGTGGGGCGACCATGCCTCGACCCCCATCACGCCCCCATGCGCGCGCGGCGAGCCGGCCGGCCGGCGGATGCGGCGACGCGTACAGCAGCATGGAGCAGACGACGACGACTATACGGTCGTTCGTCGTCTCGTGTGCGCGCGTGCGTGGGTGCATGGGCAGCACGCACGGCACGGGCCACGCAGTAACCCATCGTGTCGACCGTCGCGTCGCGTCGCGTCTACCCGTTGCTGGCTCAGCGCTGTCTGAGACTCTTGATCGATCTCGTTTGTTCGATTCCAACGCTCGCCACCTTGCCTATCCGCTTTTGGTCTCGAGGGCGGTTTGGACGGGCGCTGCTTGTCCGAGGGTGGCCCCGAGAGAGGTGCGGTAATAATAGTGGGCAACTTCCGTTCGTCCGCGAGGGACAAAACGTGCACAGCGGACGCACCACACCACACCACAGCTAGAGCTAGGAATTGGGCCGTGTTTTCCTGGACCGGCCCAAGGCACGGTGAGCTCATACGATAAAAAGCATGGCACGGCCCAACAAGAATTGAACCGGGCTAGGCACGGCACGACCACAGGCCGGGCTTAAGCCTAGAACACAAGCACGTTGGGCGGCACGGCACGACACGATCATTGGGCCGGGCTTGGGCCAGCACGGCCCAAAAGAGGCACGAAATTCACGCCAGACCAATTTTCTTCTCGGACCATGCTTGCACAATAGGTTGATTTTATTTCTAGGGCATTGGTCATGTTAACGCTATATCCATGTGCTACTCGACATATCTATCTCACGGACATTGTCACGTACTCACAACTTTGTCGATAGGACGTTTCCTCTAGTTCGGTGTTTCGACACAGCAACATTGGTGGCTTAATGCCTTTGACGCATGGACCACCGTAACATGACATGATAATACGACAGTATACTAGACAACCTGTACTGGGTCGTGCTTGGGCCGACACGGCCCAATCAGTCACGATATGCTTTTAGACCGGGTTTAGGCCGTGGCATCACTCTCGCATGCCGACACGGCACGGCACGGTGAACAAATCGGGCCAGGCCGGCACGACTAATTTTGACACGAAACACGATAGGCCGGGCCGGGCCGGGCCTAGCATGGCACGGCCCAGCCCCACCTCTGCACCACAGTACCATACCACACCACACCACACCACACCACGACGAGGTGTTGATATGGACGGACGAGGGCGGGCGTAGGACTCTGTCATTTTGGAAGTCAGCGCGGGGAGGGAGGGTGCGGTGGTCGGTGGCCGCGCCGACCACGCCCCTACCCGGTGGCGCCGCGCTGCCGGGCCGTGACGCCGATCGCTCCCGTCTCACATGCGCGCGCGGCGCATGCCAGTGGCCCCCACACATGCAGAGCCACCGGCGGCACGTACACCGGCGAATGGCACATCGCCATGCCCCGACCGCGTGGCTCTGCGTGTACGCCCGGGGGCACGCAGGCGCAGGGCCATATGCCTCCCAACGCCGCACTGTCATTTTTGTTACTCGCGATCGACTGGTGCTGTGCCAGGGTCAGCAGGGGTACGTACTTGCGGAATGCGACCCTGTGCGGATCGAATCCGGCCCGGCTCTCGAGTCAGCCCGGGGTCCATCCGGGCGGTGCTCCGGACGCTCGTGTCGGCACGGCCGGCGGCAGGGCGGGGCGGTGGCGGCCGGGCTGTCGCCTCTGCATGCATGCAACGTAATACAAGTTCTCAATTATATATATATATATATATATATATATATATATATATATATATATCATGCATATCGTATCAGTGCAAATGAAAATATTTGCATGAGACTATGAGAAGAGAAGAGAGAGGAGTAATTAGTTTCATGGCCATTAAACCTTTGGGCACAGTTACCAAGTCCTCGGTAATACAGGCAAACATGCATTGAGTGGCTTTAGGCGTTTCATGTAATCAAACTCTCTGCATGCAATCAAACTTTTAGTAATAATTAAATGTTTTATTTAGTTCTGAAAATGGTACAATGAAACATTACATTGTGAGTAACTGTTTCATATATCGTTTCATCGAGTTAACTGTTTTGTAAACTGTATAGTGAAACTGAGCATTAAGACTGGTCTTAATAGGTATCTAGTATCTCACGTATGATACTACAATCATATGGAGCCTAAAAAATATCGATTCACCTAGTATATTAAATTTTTATCCTATCTTTTCGCTTATACTTATATTTAATTTTTAACCTTAAACTTAGAGTTTATTTTAGGATTTTTTTACCGAAGTTTATTTTTGATCTTTGGCATTTAGATCGCTAAAATTACGTACGTAAAAATTTTATTCATAAATTATTTTTATTTACAAATATGTCATTAAAAAAGGTAAACAATCGTCCTCTTTCTACCTGATTCCACTGTTTAATTTCATATGATTCTAACAGATTTTAGTTACTATCCTGATCCTGATAGTATGATCCTATGATACTACGATGATATTGTTTGAAATAGGGTCCACTCAAAATAATGTGAATAGGTCCACTCAAATTAACATAAAGTCAATTAAATTTAGTAAAATCAACATTATAGGCCTCAATATTATATAATAGTATGTCTTTTTTTTAAAAAAAAAGAAGTAGGACCCCGGTCCTAGATACTACCAGGTGAAAAAAAATATACTACTTGCTATCCTGATACAAATTATCTTGCTATGAAGACAAAATCACATGGAAAATCTACGATCTCCGCCCTAAAATATAAGAGCAAGTTTAATAGTATAGGCAACTATTATCTATAAGCATATGCCAAATCATCTAAAGCTACTTATATAGATAGAACATATAATAGTTTATTATTATGATAATAAAAAACATATATTTTATTAATATAGTTTCAATCATATTTCATATATATTGACATATCCCATGCATTAGTGTCGTATCTTATTTTCTTGAAGTTTATGTGAAATTGGCTATCATTTAATAGCCTAGTCACTCTCTGTGTACTTGTATCCTTCCATAGACATACAATTTGTAATATGGTTATAGTTAGTCCATTCATCCTTGTTATCCTTGTTGCTCTAAGCATTTCCCGATTGTAGATAAAATAAGAAGTATTTCAAAATAATAAGTGATTGATGCAACAATGAGTACTATAAATAATTCTAAAAATACTTATTATTTAATAAGATTTTAATCCTCGAAATATTTAGTGTTTTGGAACAGATGGAGTATGATATATGGTGTCCAGACCCGTTTTACGTCAAACTTTGTTTGGACATGGCTGTCGCACTAGTAGCACAAACAAGTTGAGTACACGCGCACATGTAAGAAAAAAGTACTCTCTCCATCCCAAAATAAATCAATCTTTCGGTTTTCGTATCCAGCATTTGATCATCCGTTTTATTTAATTTTTTTAAAAAATTAAAAAAAATAGTCACACATAAAGTACTATTTATAATTTATTATCTAGTAAAAAATAAAAATATTAATCATAATTTTTTTAAATAAGACGATGAGTCAAATATTATAGGTAAAAAGTAAAATATTAGTTTGTTTTAGGACGAAGGGAGTAGCAACTTAATGGGAGATGGCAGCGTGCGTTTTTCAGCAAGCGACGCGTGCAACAAGACCATTTAGCAGGTGGAGGGAGCAAGCGTGCCGGCGCGATATATTCTGATTGTGTTTTGGACCGTGAAAATCTGCTTGCCTGCCTCGCCGGCGACACGCTTTGACGCTACCGCGAGATCGTGTGCCCGTTTCGGAAGGTAGCTGGGCCAGGCATCCCGACCAATTTGCTGCGTGGATCATGTGCACAATCTATGTTTGAGTTTGTACGTTTCTGGATTCTGACGAGCTGGAGGCGAAAAACGTGGGAGCAAGAAGTTATCGGCACAGTGAGTAGACAACGTAGACAACGTTGTTGTTGGGTTGTAATCACGGGATAATTGGTACGACACGATTGACATTTGTACTGTATGAAACAAAGCAAGCAACCGCCGTTTCTGTCGTACCGGCCCTAGGGGAAAAGCCATTTTTGTTGCTTTGAGTCTCATGGTCTTGTTTATCCATGTGCTTGATAGGAGAGTTGATTTTACCTGCGTGATTGACATTTTTCTGTATTTTTCTCAAGCAAATCCGTTGTGACGTTTGAACTATAATCAATATAAGGAATAGTTGAAGATCAACATGAAAATATATCAGCGGGTGAATGGGTGATTAACTCTAGCGATCGATGAGGCTTCGCATATAGGATTAACCAACTTTCTTTAAGGAGTTAGAGAATTCTCAAATCTATTTCACTTTTTTTGTCACCTGTTTCTATATATGACATATGTAAGAATATTCAGCAATGCACACAAACTAGGTGTATAACTAAAATTCTTGAGCAATTTTACTATACTTGAGGAGGTACCACTATTTTTTATATAAAATTTGGTACCTCTTGGTAAAAATGCTCAAAATTCTTTATATGGTACAACAGAATTCGTAATTTTCAAGTATGCAAAGCCTATACAAATCCTTGAGTGTGTTATATATATTGGTTTCTTGTCTGTCCATCTATATTATAAATATAGCTATAAAACCTTGCACCATGTTACTAAGATGTGCCTAAAAGTACTAACATTAAAAAAAACCAAAACTTTTTTTTTCGGAGTGAGATTATAATGCCATTTATGGATCGATAATAGTTGTATGTAAAATACATGTGTGTCTACAGATAGATAGTTGTATATCAAACCAAATCATGTTCTTAAAATCATATATCATTAAAACAAGAATAGAAGCTTATATGAATACCAATTCAATTGCATAGGAAAATCCACTAGCCCTCTTAGTTTCAATAGTAGGGATGCAAATAACACAGAGAGTATACGGAGATATAGTTTTGGAGCTTAGTGTTTATACCATATGTCGAATGTGTGCACGGCCCATATATATATATTTTTACATTACTTGCAAGCTACCGCAAGATTATATACATTTGTATCTGGTGCATATTTTTATTATTTATTTTTAAAATAAACCCTTTCAAAAAAAATCCTCTATGTACATTGTCTTGCCATTCTAGTTTCACCGACAAAAGCAAAGGGTACCATCTAACTTCAAATCCTGCGAGTGCGAGGTGTCGGTGACGGGCTATCGGTCGCTAGCTAGCACCGGTTTCCGTAAACCGTGCCGTCGACGACCGCATGTAACCCCACCCAAACTGCTCGACCGCGCAGGCGGCTGGCTCCCGCGGAAAGGGTGAAACGGCTTTAGCTAGCCGCGCGCAGCCGACGGGTCGCGTAATTACGCGGCCAAGCACCGCCACCCACTTGGCCACGTCCACGTCCGCACAGCAACACACCGCGCCAGCGCCACCAACTCCCCACGTCGGGTTTTCACCGGGGACGCGCGCGCAACCAGCAGCCTACGTCGCGCTCGCGCGGCGTCATCGCTCGCCTCTTGGCTGATCCTTGGCTGGACGCGGACGCAACGGCTAGCCGCTGAAAAAACACAGGGCTGGTGCTGGGAGCTCCACGTACATTGTCATCCGTCCTGGTATGGTCTTGTCCAGGAAACCCAAGTGGATGGATCGACTTCGTTTCACACCGTCAAGCATCAGGAAGCAATTTCGAAGTTCGTGGCATGTACCTGCCTCCGTCGTAAAATAAAATTTCGATATTTTCTAGCTCGGCTCGATTCGGTCCGGCTCGTTAGGATAACCAGATAATATATCACGTGTGGCTGCGAAAGAACTATATGACAACATAGTAGATATATGTTCTAATTTTTCTTATCTGCTGTATGATTTTTTCATGTGTTTATATATTTTTGTGTCTTTATCAATTATCTATAAATTATAAATGATTGGGTTGTACGGTGTGCCTTTTGAGGGAAGAGATACAAATGAATCATCCAAAGGATAAAAATGATTGAGATGATGTGAAGAGATGTAGTTTACGCTCTTAATGTATCATTCTAAGATTAAAAACAATTAAGATGATGTGGCTTTATGAGAAAAGAGAGAATTAGCATTAACTATAGTTAGTGGTATGAACTTTATAGAAAGAAGGGTTAAACTGAGTCTGAGTTAAAAGGTGGCTCGGATCAGCTATTTAACAAATCCAAGCGAGTTGAGCCAAACCAGCCATAAGCCGAACAAACATTCGAGTCACGAACTTAAGTTTTTTCATCCAACCCTAATTAGGACTTGATGGCCCCGGATATACCTAGCACCAGCAAAGTTTTGCTCTGAGTTTCCTCACAAGCACAAAAGGCTCTATTCATTTTTTGTAGGAGATGTTTGGTCGAGCTTTGAAATCTCACACCACAACGAAAATCGCCCACACGTTTCAAATGGGGCCTTAATTAGCTGGCAGGATTTTCGCTGTAAAGTACGGGGTTTAACATTTCCAGCTTCTTTCTATGGTCCCAAATTAACGAAGAATCCCAGGTCTCGGTTTACGTCTCTTTTGACTTACTTTCATGCGTGGTTTAACAATGGTAGCTTTCAAATTGATAGGACAAGGCACCGGCAATGTGAGACCCGAACAAAAATAGGAGAATTGAGGGGTTCGCCCGGACACGACTGATCGATCTTTTTTCTTTCTCCTTTTACCGACGGATGTTTTACTTTGAATGAGATCCAACATATATAAAAGATCACCCCTTTATAAAGATCAAAGATACGGCAGCTTTAGAATAGGATCTTGTTAGATAGATAAAGGCAGCAGCGAAATGTGAAACCTGGTCTAGCTTTTCCTGTAAAAAGTCAATTAAACATGAACGGGGAATTAATTTCTGAGGCCCATTTTGCCTACTAGTCCGTATTTCATAGGACCATAATGTGGGGGTGACGGTATATTTGTAAACGAAAAATAATTTCTGAATATAATTTTTATATATGTATTTTTAGTGATTTAAAAGTCAAAACTAGATAATAAACTTTGATGAAAAACATAAAACCGATTCTAAATTTAAGGTTAAAAATTTTAAATTTTGGCTTACAAACGTAAGCATAAGCAAAAAGGTAAGGGTGTGTGTTTACTTGCCTATATAATGCGTTTAGCTATTCACTTTTTCTACTCGTGCTTTATTTAAAAAAATAAATCAACAAAATATACCTTTTATATTACATAAATTCGGAGTAAATACCCAAACAAGTTAAATGAAAGGAAAAAACAACACAACGGCGATAAGAGACACGTTGGGCACCCCAAGAAGGCAAAACAATACACATCACCGCAAGTTTCTACTGCAGCCAATTAGACATGCTTAACAACACATCTCTGGTAACAACAATATTGCACCAGCCAACTCACTAATGTTCAACAATTGATGGAGCCGACAATTTGTCATCATTGTCGACTTTATAATAATATTGATAAAGCAGCTTCGACTTTCCAACAGTGAAAAACTTGACATTTCACTTTTGACACACACATTTGCATAGTGACCCAACCTCCTCCATGAGGATCACTGGCGGCTCTACAAAATTTTTGTTGGGTGGCTTTTTTTATTCCACCCTCAAATATACATATGCAATATTTGCTCAAATGTGATACAAATACAGCAATAATATCTCGTGACATTAAAAATCCACTAAATTCAGCATTTAAGTCCAACATTTTAAAATTACAATATAAATAGGCCAATGACTTATGTTTATGGAGTGAATATGAGCCGAAATTATGGGGAGAGTCCTTTTAAACAAATATTGAGGGTGGTCTATGAGTAGGTTTGGGCTAGATTTAGAGATAAGGATCCATCTGGACCAAATCCAGGTAGTCAAGGGATCAACTAAACCACCCCTAAAACCCCCTTGATGAGGATGGTCCTCTAGATTCATTACGGTGGAAGTAAACTTGCTACCTATAGCCATATTAAATATGATCAACGTTGTTTAAGGCAGTATGGTTTTTAAAAAAAGTCTAAAGTTTAACATGTTGTTTTTAAAATAAGTTATGCGGTTATTTAAAGTTGTTTTAGTTTCTAAGTTCTTGCGGACAATATTAGCGCCGCGTTTCTCGAGAGCTTCGCTTGACAAATTCCTACAAATTACAAATTAAAATGATCAGCTGATGAGGCGCAGATGCAGAATTTGCCTAATCAGTCTACGCTACTTTACACCACAGTCGTTGTCACTGATCAGCGACTCGATCGAGCCATATATGCACGGAAAATGTTAACAATACTCTCCTCGATTTCTAGCTAGCCACGACAATTCGCCGCAAATATATTATGAAGTCGATCTCAATTTGTAATTTACTAATGATTAAATTGCTTTCCCAGGTTGCATCAGCTCGATCAACAGCTAGCATATACAAGTGGGCTTAGGAAGGATACAAAACTTGAACTATATCTGATCAAATCAGATTGCGTCACACTCGGGGATTATCTCCAGACGACGTGCAAGTTTAATTAATTAATTGATGATAACCACACACATACCAATCGCCAAATGATTGAAGCATTAACATATATGCTACGAGGTACGGACTACGTATTATATATATCTACATGTCACCACAAGCTAGCACCAGGTGCCTAGCGGGTACTAAGGCTCTGTTTATTTCCATTCAAAATTATTACAATCTAGATTATTGATTAAGAATAATCTAAAACAAACAGATAGATTATTATGATAACTTATTATAATCTATAAGCTAGATTACTATAATCTAATAAGCATCTTCATAGGTGTTTTTTTTCAAATTATTGGTTGGCTAAAAACCCACTGCCCTTTGATATTTTGAAGTAATTACACATCTTGCCACCGCTTTCTCCAAAATAGTTGAGGTTATTCTGGACTTTAGACATGCATACCCAGTAATCTAGCATATCTAATAATATGATAAACAAACAGATTACAACTTATTATCCTCCAGCTTATTGTAATCCAGCTTATAGTAATCTCGCTTAATAATCCAGCTTACAATAATCCTAAGTGGAAACAAACGGGGCCTAAATACGTATATACTCTCTCCATTTGATTATTCATCTTGTTCAATTTTTTATGTAATTATGTAAAATTATAAGTAATAACTAAAAGAGTCTTTAGTACTAGATTAAATCATAATAAAATACTTAATCATTATATATTTTTTAAATAAAACGAATGACGATAGAGTCAAAAGTTAGTGGCCTAGAGTAAAAGAAAATAAAATAAATGAAGGGATTATCTCTAGAGATGAGCGCGTAGACTACGTGGAAGAATGTCACTGCTCCTAAATGCAAATCTCTTCAAATCTTTTTTAGTGTACTAGAGATTAGCAATCTACTCGTATATAATTAATTAATTAAGCTGGATCTGGGAAGCTTCGAAAAAATGGCTGTACTTGGAAAGTTTGCGTGGATAGTGGCCGCCCATATCACTACATCAGCAGTGCCAATGTATACATCGAAAAGGGCAAAGTCGGTCGAAAAAACAATGTGCAAAAAGGTGCAGACAGAAGACGATCGTAGTACCACCTGTCGTCGGTATCAATAATCGCCGACATGCTTGGATGGTAATTAGATTAGCCACGCCTCTCGATCGATTATACTTAATGATTTGCTAGTTTAATTAGTCCCTGCTTGCTTCATGTGATGGTAGGCAATGTCACGCATAGAAAATGCAGAATCTGTCAAGCTTTTTTTTTTTTTTGGCAGGAGCTATATTTTGATTTTGTAGTGTAGCTGTGCTGCATGCCGTCATGCTCTGTAATATATGGTTTACCAAACCGTTGCCGACCACAACACCAGGATCTAAGGTTGAAACCTTTCCCTTCCGATGAAATCTGGTCAAATTTGGTGAAAATGAATAGTTCAATTGCATTTTTATTTAAACAAAATTGAGTGGTTTAGGTTGTCGATCCGGTTCAAGAGGCCCAGATTTTGCGAATAGAAATTGTATCAGTTTTCATTATTTTTGCAGATAAGATTCATCTAACTTGACGTACTCTTGACACATGGGCAACTTGTGGGCATACATGTCAACCATTCAAAATTAGAGGGGAATTTAACTATTTGCCACCGTTAAGAATGACGCATCTCCAAATGCCATCTTTACTATAGCTCTTACATATTTGCCATCGGAGAGATAAATTTTTCTAATAATTTGCCACTTTTACACACGTGGCGTGCCAGCTTGTCCTTGTGGTGGTGAGGTGGCATCCTATCGGTATCAACATGGTCTAACACGGTGGCACGCCGCCACTGGCGCGACCGGGGCTAGCGGCCCAGCAGCGAGGAGGAGGAAGCGGTGAGGCGGATGACAACGATGATGCTGCCTCGCCGTGGGAGTTGCTGCCTCAACATCTTCCAGGGGAACCTGCTGACCCTCCGTGGGAAGCGCCGCCGCGAGGCCATGTGCTATGCCAGCTCCGACGAGTCGTGCCCCGACGGCCGCGTCCGCCTCAGTCACGGCGTCCGCGGCAACCTCCACGTCCGCCTCGGTGATCTCGTCACGGTCAAGCGCAGCCCCCACATCAGCAACGCCAGGCGAGTGCTGGTACGCCCCTTCAAAGACTTGACGGCATCTCCGGCGACCTCTTTTAGCCCTACCTCCGACGTAAGCACATTGCACACGCATCGTCCATTAATCATCTTCATCATCAAGCATAATCTGATAATTAATCTCTCATGCTCATACATGCAGCTTACTTCAAGGATGCGTGATTCATCGCCAGTGAGAAAGAGAGCCGGAGAAGGAGGAGGCGTTGCTCCGCCGCCGCTGGGCGCCGGGCGTGCCAAACCATGTCGGTAGACCATGCTAACACGCCATGCTACCGACAGGAGGCCACCTCACCACCACAGGGACAAGTTGGCACGCCACGTGTGCAAGAATGACAAATTATTAGGAAAATTTATCTCTCTGGTGGTAAATATGTAAGAGCTATAATAAAGATGATATTTGGAGAGATGCTATTCCTAACTGTGACAAATAGTTAAATTTCCCAAAATTAGAGGATATGAAGTGAGAGGATCCCCGTCCACTTGTAACACTGTATCTTATGTCTGACTTTTCTATCTCTGTCATCCGAACACGAATGTTGCGTGCCAGCTTAATTAACAGCTGTCAAGTTTTTTCTGTTATTTTGGATGGTACGGTTCCTGTTGTCTTTAGAGCAATTTCACTCTCACACAATACCGGCAAGGCAAAGATATGGTACTGACTACAGTAACATGGTCGAATGCAACACATTCCAGACATGCAAACATTATATGAGCAGCAGAGACAACACTACACTTATAAAGGTATATATCACCTTATCTAGATGTCCCTCTGTCTGAAGCCATTCATTCACTCCAATCATTTTTATCCTCTAATATTTCCACTACAGTAGTAAAAGGCAACACTCCCTGCGTACCTTCGTAGCCCGGGGGGTGTTATAGCTAGAGAAATAAAAATTTTTGGATGTCAAATCAGACGTTTGACCAGATGTCGAAAGGTGTTTTCAGCCACGAATAAAAAAACGAATTTTACGGCTCGCCTGAAAACCACGAGACGAATCTTTTGAGCCTAATTAATCCGTCATTAGCGTATGTAGGTTATTGTAGCACTTATAGCTAATCATGGACGAATTAGGCTCAAAAGATTCATCTCACGATTTCTCACATAACTGTATAATTAATTTTTCGTTTATCTATATTTAATACTTTATTTAGGTATTTGAAAATTTGATATGATGTTTTTGGAAGAAAATTTTTGAGAACCAAACAAATAGCTTACTCCTGCCAGAAATCAGAGTCCGCCCGTGAAATGCCAGTACAACAAACCGGTGTATGTTGAGGGAGAAACATGAAAATAATTGATACAGTGCAGACACATGATATGGTTCCAGTCTTCCAGAAGATAAGACAGTAATTGGATTGATCATTGTTGCGTAGTTGTCGTAGAACCCACACCATTTCCTCATAAATAATTGTTGATTTTGACCCTACTATACCATGTCTAGTTATGCAGCATATGGTATCATTATATTTGGTGCCTAGTTAACCCTACTTACTGCATTTCATAATACAAGATTTTTTTCAGTATTATCTACATTTATATATACACTAATAAATCTATATAAATACAACCAATATACATCGAACAATAAATAAATATATAAATTGCTAAAAAGTCTTAATATATAAAACAAATGGAATAACATTTAGAGCTAATTATTTTTGGATTGCCTTAAAACAGCAATGGTCAAAGTTTGATCGTGTTCAGTCAAGGTACCTAATATAAATGTTTAGACACAGGTGCTCACATGCATGGAGCGCAGAGGTGCGGTGCCCCGGAGAGTCAAAGGGAATTCCCCTTCCGGGTCCAGACATCTGCGCCCACGCCGAGCCGGGGGCGGGCCGGTTTCCATGGTTGGATTGGCTGGCTCGGTCGTGTCGTCCCCCCATGTGGCTTGCTTGGACCTTGCCTCTTGCCCCTCTCGTGCTGTGTGCGTCTCTGACTCGCCACAATGCCGGTAGCTGATGGTACATCGCCATCTCCCTAAAGCGGCGACCTGTCCCGTTCCATATTCTTCCCATCGGGGCCGCCGTCCCTCCTCCATGCATGTGTCTCCCGGCTGTTGGTGGCAAAACCCTATGGATTCATCTGCGTACAATGCTAGGCTTGGGGGATTTTCTTGTCCATGGGGAGGGTGTCTCATGTGGAGCCAGAAAATCAGATAAACAGTCTTATTTTTTGTTTATATTTATGATTATAGCCAAAATTTGAATATTTATCTTAAATTTAAAGTTGATTTTAGTTAATTTTATTTTAGTTTTTTTTAGCGTTTTCTTTCATATTGTTTTTATTGAAGTGGTCTTTTAGATAGTTAAGAACATGTATATAAAAAAAATTGTTCATATTATTTTTTAGCCTTTCCTTTCTGATACTTTTTGAGGGTCTTATGGAACCCATGACATGCTTCACCTACCAAATTAATGTTGTACATATTATATTTATGAAATACGTACATCATGTCATACACGTAATATTACATATTTTCTTCATACCATTTATTGAAGACAATGGGATATTTCTAGACATCTTTATGGAAAATAGGACATCCATGCTTGGTCCTATCAATCTCATTGAGAAATTTTTTAACTCATATTAATTAGGCTATTATGATTATCTCCTCCATGATACCGTGATATGTCCTTAATGTTATAAAAAGAGGGGCCACAACTACAAAGAAAAGAAAGGAAAAACAGGTCGATGACTTCGGGGAGCCACACATAAAACAAATGGGAGACAAAAATTATTTTGTTCGTGGGATTTCTTTCGTGCATCTGTTTTCTGCCCTATCCCCCAAGTACCCTAAGTCTTAAGGATGTATACCGTTTAGCACCTTGAAAATCATACGCGTAAAAGTTGAGGATAAAACTGGGAATAAGTTGCAAAGGAGAACACAACCACAAGTACCCTAAGTCTTAAGGATGAGTCAGGAGTAATTTTAGTTCACCTTTTCCTGTTGAAGTGAATGTTCAAAGTGCCATTTTTGTCTAAGCAGGATCTAATAAACGATGGCTAAGTTCAAAGACGAACTGTACCTACTTTCCAGTTAGGGTGTGCACAAGCGCAATCCAGCAAGCTGTTATACATATCAAGAACTTTTGACCAGTTGTCACATCCCAAAGTAGAAACAAGTAGCATACTTTGGAAGAACATCCTACCACTGCACCAAATTCTTTATCAATGAAATCCAGTGGAATTCTCCCTTAAACAGAATGAACTTATGGCACTAAGGGTCTATTTAGATAGTTTTAAATTCTGAGAAGCGGCTGCTTGGTAGTCAGTTCTGGGAATCTAGAAAAACTTCTAAACCCAGCTTCTCCAGCTTCTTGATTCTTTGTTCATTTTCTAGAATCTGTAACTACATATTCTCAAAAATTATAGACCATTTGGGGCAGCTTCTGGCAGAAGCAACTTTTGAAAAAAGCTACAGCTAGAAAAACTTTTCCAAACATGCCCTAAAATGTCCAAAGAGTGAGCGAATGGAAAACCTTGAGTAAGGGGTCGTTTAGTTGGCAAAAATTTTTGCTAAAGGGGTCACATCGAACGTTTGACCGGATGTCAGAAGGGGTTTTCGGATATGAATGAAAAAACGAATTTCACGGCTAGCCTAGAAACCGCGAGACGAATTTTTTGAGCCTAATTAATTCGTCATTAGCATATGTTAATTACTATAGTACTTATGGCTAATTATGGACTAATTAGGCTCAAAAGATTCGTCTCAAGATTTCTTCTGTAACCGTGCAATTAATTTTTGGTTTATCCATATTTAATATTTTATTTAGATGTCTAAAGATTTGATAGGATGTTTTTAGAAAAAAATTTAGGAACTAACCAAGGCCTAAGATGGAAGAGTTGTGTACACTTCCTCAACAGATTGAGTCATGCCGGTCTTAATCGATTTGATGTGGGTGTGTCGGGTGGACTCTCTCGTTATTCTCGTCCAATTAGTCAACTTTTTCGGGAGAGATACGAAGAAACATGAATTGAGGCGAAATGCAAATAATTCTCAAGATCTCCTAACTCGAAGTAAGTTCAATAATATAGCTTACTGCTTACCTACGACATCTATAATTTAATAGTATATTTACATATATATTAAATTTATAATATATATAACTAATGGGTGGTCCATCTCTTCAGGGCTTCCGGCTGCTATGTGCCAACACTTGAAGAGCCACTTCCACTGGTTTAATTGTAGCGCTCTACTGCATATATTATTTTATGATCAAATTTATTATCTTTAAGAAAGCAGTGGGATGTATCATATTTTTTAATATAAAATTTGATAACTCCAGTTACATATAAATTTTAATAAAAATGTCCGACGAAATTTTTTATAATGTAGTTATACTATCACATACATAACCCATTATTGTACTGCCAAGCACACAATACAAGCCTATGTTTGACGTTGCAGTGGCTTTAA
This sequence comes from Oryza brachyantha, assembly GCF_000231095.2. Classification (NCBI taxonomy): domain Eukaryota; kingdom Viridiplantae; phylum Streptophyta; class Magnoliopsida; order Poales; family Poaceae; genus Oryza; species Oryza brachyantha. The sequence continues at coordinate 24,364,752 of NC_023165.2, forward strand.
TGCCATTCGGAGCATTAAAAGGAAGACTTGACTAGCTAGATTTAATTATCTCCTAACGAACAGGACAATACGTAGTATATTCCAGAGCAGACATATACAGTGCACAGTTTCTTTCATGTAACCCTGTGAGATAATGAGAAGAGCCAAAATCAGGCCTTTTTTAAAAAAATTTCTAAAAATATCACATCAAATTTTTAGACATTAAATAGAACATTAAACATAGATGAATTTAAAAACTAATTGCATAGTTGTGGAAGAAATCTTGAGGCAAATCTTTTGAGCCTAATTAGTTCATGAGCCATAAGTGCTACAGTAACCAACATATACTAATGATGATTTAATTAGGCTTAAAAATTCATCTCGCGGTTTCTAGCCGAGTTGTGAAAGTCCGAAAACTCGTTCCGACATCCGATCAAACGTTCGATGTAACTCCTTTCCCAAAAAATTTTGCCATTTAAACACCCCTCAACGAGCAACGAGCAAGATCAACGTCTAAAGTCAATTAACCTAATTATGACGCGGCTCGGCGTCGTGTCGCCGACGATGATGATGTAGGGTCTCTTCGGTTAGCCACCTCGTTTCCACCCTACCCCAATTTGCTCTCTAGGGTCTCTTCGGTTAGAAGAATTTTTCTACGGAACAAAAACTAAACTGTTTTTCGGTCAAAATCCCACGAAAAACTAAACTGCATTCATGGCGAGTTGCCACTGCCGTCAAGTCAGTCCGCTCGCCACCCATCGCCATCGTGTGGGCGCGCCGCCGCCCGTCGCCGAGGGCAAACACAGCATCAATTTAACACCACGTTATGCCAAGCCCGAAGACCGTGATACGGTTACAACGACATCTTTTTCCTTATATTTATACTTATAAGCTAAAATTTAAATTTTTAATCATAAATTTAGAGTTAATTTTAAAGTTTTTTTATCGAGATTTATATTCCTGCTTTAATTTGGATTTTAGATCGCTGTGAATACAATATAAAATTTTTATTTACAAATTTTTTTATTTATAAATATATTTTTGACACTTTTTTCCGTAAAACACTTCGACAATCACCCATTAGTGTGCAATAGGAGTATTCCTGTGCGCTTCCTCGGTCGCGAATTCGCTCAATTATGGATGGCAACGACGCCCGCCAAGTGGTTCCTCCGGTTTTGACTTTCGCGAGACAGCGACGGCGAGCACACGCGATGGACGAAGAACACAAATGCGGGGAGTGGTAGTTGTGAACTAGTGGCACTAGCTTTTATTGACAAGCAATAATAATACTTCAATAGGTTTTACAACTGGAGAGCTCAACTCAGTGGGGGTGAGCTGAGATTTTTCCAGTGAAAAATACGGGGATCGATCCGATGCCAGCGGATGGAATCGTGGAATGGATGGATGGATCATCCGAGACCGAGACCATCGGGCATGCACCTCGATCCGAGGAAAAAAAATGGCGCCAAAATTACAAAGAAACGAAACGAATCTGCTACGTGCTGCTGCTAGTGTAGTGTAGTGTAGTGTAATGTACTAGTGTAGTAGTAATGGACATGGTGTGGTGATGGACTGATCGTGCCGCCAATGGCCGTCGCGCGCCCGGTGATTATTATCTCTCGGCCTTCCGGTCGGCGGTGGACGGGGTGAGGCGGAGCGCCCACTTGATGGCAAGTGGGCAGCTGATGCTCCTGAGGGGGGCGGCGGCGGCGCCGCAGAGTGCGGCGTCGCTGCCGGTGGTGGACTCGACGAAGGACCTGAGGCGCTGCATGGCGACGTCGAGGGTCTTGGCCGACATGTTGGCGAAGCAGACGCGGAACCAGCCGGGCTCGCGGCAGTGGCAGGACGAGCCGGGGGAGATGTTGAGGCCGACCTCGAAGACGACCTTCTTCCACAGATCCATCTCGCCGGCGAACGACCGGCTCCGCATAAGGTGGCTCATGTCCACCCAGCAGAAGAGGCCGGCGTCGCTGGGCAGGCAGGCAATGCCGATCTCCCCGAGGCCGTCGACGAGCTGGTCGTGCCGCTCCTTGATCCGCCTCTTGTTCTCGGCGACGTAGCTCCGGGTGAAGCCCTTGTCTCCGAGCAGCGCCGCGAGGAGGTGCTGCGTCTGGGAGGAGACGAGGCCGAAGCTGGACATCTTGGTCGCCGCGGAGACGACGGCGGCGTTGGAGGAGTAGATGGCGCCCACGCGGAAGCCCGGGAGGCCGAGGTCCTTGGACAGGCTGTACACGACGTGCACGCGGTCGCGCACGTCGTCGGCGCCGGCGCCGCCGCGCTCGGCCACGACCTCCAGGGCGCTGACGAAGCCCGGCTCGGCGAACGCCGTCCCGGCGTATATCTCGTCGCTGACGAGGTGGATGCCCCTGGCGGCGATGAACTCGACGATCATCTCGAGGTCCGCGCGCGGCACCGCCGTGCCGAGCGGGTTGGACGGGTTGGTGACGAGCACGCCCCTGACGCGCAGCCGCCGCTTCTGCGCGCGGCGGTACGCGTCGTCCAGCGCGGCGCGCGTCACCCGGAACCCGTTCGCGCTCGTGCAGTGCACCGGGACGATCTCGGCGCCGGTGCGCCACTTGAGGTCGCGGTCGAACCTGCAGCATCCACAAACGCGCGCGAACCCAAAGTTAGTTTAGCCATGCGGCGTCGTCTCACGTGCAACGTGTCGCGTCGTGTGGGAGGAAGCCGAAAAAAAAGATCAGAGCAGTGCGTACCCCGGGTAGTACGGGGTGGGGATGAGGAAGGCATCGCCATGGTCAGCGAGGCAGAACATGAGCGCCTCGTTAGCCGACGTGGCGCCGGCGGTGAGCACGATGTTGCTCGGGTCGAACACCACCCTGTAACCCCTCTGCTCTGACATGAACCGCGCCAATGCCTGTGCAATGCAAAGCCAAGCCACGTGCGTTAGCCACTGTCCCGTTGACGTTACGTGCGAACCAGAGTATTTAGTTATAGGTTAATTACATTCTTGAAAGCCGGGAGGCCGTGGTAGTCCTGGAACAGCGCGAGCTCGCGAAAGACGGAGGCGCCGCCGCCCTCTCGCCGGAGCCCCAGGGCGTCGGGGTTCTTCTCCAGCCACTCCTCCAGCAGGTCGAACGACAGCTGCACGGCCAAAGAAACAGAGCACGCACGTATGCTCGTCAGAGACGGTAGATGTAGCAGCTACAGCAGCTGACAGAGGTTCTGTGTTGGCGTGTGCTGTGCTCGTGCACGCGTCGTGTGCCCACCTGGTTCTCGGCGAGGCCCATCTGGATGATGCCGGAGGGGTTGGAGACGGCGTCGAAGGGGTTCTTCTCGTACTCCTGCCACCCCAGGAAGTAGGACGAGTCCTGGCCATGGCTGTTGCACCCGGCCTTCTTGGAGAGCAGCTGCTCCGGCTTCTCCTCGGCGACGACCTGCCTCACCATCTTCACAGAGTAAGCTCACACCAAACAACCGAACTGATCGTCCTCGCCCGAGTGTCCGGCCAGCAAAATTCTGTCAGAGATAGCTATCTCAGAGCCCTGAGCTGCTGCGGCTGAGTAGCTAGCTAGCTTTGGTGGGTGCTTCCCAAGGTTGGACGCTGCGGCTATATATAGAGTCTGGGCGAGGGAGCCGGCCACGGTAGGAGCTCACTGCGATGTGACGTTTTTCTCCTCCCGACTAGTTCCCGGTGCTAACAGAAGCCCTAAGCGCGTGTACCCTACAGCCAGTTGCGCCCGTCCTGAACAGCGAGCACAAGTGTGCCCGCAGCTTAGATTAGAGGCGAGAGAGGTCGGGAAATTTAACTTTTTGTTACTTGCAAGTAGTTAAAATAAATTTGTTATAAATATTTATAAGAGTGATAAAAGGTTAAATGCCCTATAGAGGTCAGCACTCAGCAGCAGCAGCGGCTCGCTGCTGCATTATGCCGACAGGGATGCAATGCTATTCCGATAACGCGAACGAATTAAGAAGCTTCTCCTTCTACATACGTCGTTCTCGATCTCGCCGCGGCAGAGAGTCGTGCGTTCGCGTTGTTGCCGGCTACTAACTCCGCGGGTAGCTGGGGCCGCCGTAACACACCATGGCCGGTCATGCACGCTAGCTGCTTGCCGAAAGGCCGCGCCGGCGCCGCTGGGATTTTTGCGGCCGAGTAATGTATTACGCTGGTTCCTGTCACCGAAACAGTGAAGTGTGTTTCGCTCTCCCCATGCTATGCTATACGAGAGAGCCACCTGTAACAGCATTGTTCCTCTTTCTTTCTTTTTTTTTTTTGCCCCTCCTCTTCCTTCGGTATTCATGAGCTTTCAGTTAATGGCTGTGTTGTACATCCGGCATATGGGCTCCACGCTTGTTGAGATGTACCCTGTGGTGCCGGCCGTCGGCTCTGTTCCTCTGTTACAGTGTTGTTACTACTGACATCATATCAAAATAAAATCAGTTTCATTTGGAGCTACAGTCTCTGTTTTTTATAATGTGTTTTTTATAATGTCAGCATCCGAGCGAGGGTTTACCTTGCCACGAGGACCTCCTGAGCCGTCGAACACGATTATCATAATTTTTCTTAATTTTTCGCGATAACCGTAATAACCACGTCAGCTTCTCCACCGGGTTGGGAAAGCTGATCCGGGCACTTTGCAAGTTCCAACTCCGGTCGATGTATGTTCTCTCGCCTGTTAGGTACAATTTTTTTTTCTTCTCATTTTTTTCATGTCTTTGATCCCCCAAAAGTAGCCACTTAGCTGGATCCTCTAAATCAGCCGGTTTATCTGTAAATTCCGCGTACGGTGCTGCAGTATTATATCACGAGGACAATAAGTTATGAGCAAAGGCTTTCTTTTCAGGTGGATGTAGATAACGAGCGCCGACTATTCAGAAAAACGGAGTCCGTATCACAGGAGGGACGAAAATGGCCGAGACGTGTTCTCCCATACACCTTTTTATTCTCTAGTGCTTGTTTCTTTGCACTATTAGTTTTCAGCCATTTCTTGATTTTCTCAAAAAGTTGAAAAAGTTTCAGCCAATCAGCACACGCCTCGTGGCTGTATTATGATGGTCGTGTCAACTCAGGTGTGTATTCATGTTGTGCTGAACTCAGGATGCATTTGACTATTTTTGCACCTCCTCTTCGGAATGTCTAACTCAATCCTCCTATCTGGGATGAGCAAAATATTTTTACAGTGGAGGAAGTACTTAGATATGGGTCGCAATATTAACTGACAGTTTAATTTGTCTGACGAGTAGGGACTAGATGTCAGATAAATATGTACCACCATGCCAAGTAGGTTCCTATCGTTTCACATTTACAACTGCTTATAAGCTAAAAATTTGAATTTTAGAACTCAATTTGGGTTTGATTTTGTGATTTTTTTTCATCGTGTTTTTCTATAACTTCCGCTTTTGAGTCGCAATGGACACATATATAAAAAGTTTTACCTGCAAATTATTTTTCGTTTGCAAAAGCGTGTTTTTGCTTTTTCTTTAAAAAGCGAAACGATGGAGCTGTAGTAACACCTTAAAAAAATCTAGGATTATAAGTGGAGTGCATATCGCTCTCCATTTTTCTCCCTGGTATGAGGGCAAAAGGTAGCAAAAATGGGGATGAGAGCCATAGGCACACTTCCAATGAGGAAGAAAAGGATTAGATATATGCAAATGGACTATATTCAAATCAGTGTAAGATCTATTCAAATCAACCATGTAAATTTACTATGTCACTTCATGCTTTTTTGGCATGAGTAGAATCTACCTGTAGGGATTCTTGCTTTTCATACTATTGGGCCCCTTTAAATCGAATAATTTGTGTACGAATTTAGTACGATTCAAATATTGTAGGAATTTTACCTATCTAGCCATTTGAAATGAAGAATTAGACTTCCCCAATTCTGTGAAAGAAATTGCACAGTGCACATTTATTTTGGTAAAATTTAGCAAATTGGGAATTTTGTATGAGTTTATATCTCTTATCTAATTCCTGCGTCTTCTTCGATGGTTTAGTCAAATAATCATTGTTGTATTTCTTTTCTGTGTTTTTGTAATTCTTTGTGTTTTACACTTATATTCTTATCAAAATCCTCTTATTTTTCTATTGCTACATTTTTTTTCTATGTTGTGTTTTTAAGGATCCCTTAGTTTGATAGAGGGTATCATAGTTTATCTGCACATATAACAAGTAAACAGAGATTTCTAGTTACAAGTAGACATTTGGGCTGTGTTGTTTAGGCCAGATTTTTCTGGCTTTTGCGAGAACGTACCTGAACCGTTAAACGGTATATTTTTTAAAAACGTTTTATAGAGAACTTAATCATTTCATATTTGTAAAGTAGATTACAACTTTGTATTAGTTAATTTTTATATCATTAAATAGCTATAATAAATATAGTCTTTCATCTTTCATCTTTAATCTCTAAAAGAACGCAGCCTTGCTCACTCAATAATTCTCCGTATCAGACATTGGCTATTTAATTATGTAAAACTTCTCTTTAGTTGATAGTGCATAAGTCAATTAATGTCAAGTGGCGTTCCAACATTTTTTTTCTTATTCAATGTTCCCAATTGTCCCTTATAACAAATCAAGGGGTGATTGTTTAGTTATTTTCATATAAAACATCAAACGAAGTATTTATAAACAAAAAATATTTGGTGAATATAACTTTTATATTTGTATTGCTAGCTATCTAAAAGCCAATGTTGAAAAATAAACTTTGGTGAGAAAAAAATCTCAAAATTAACTCTAAATTTAAGGTCCAAAATTTAAAATTTAGCTTATAAATATAAGTATAAGTGAAAAGATGAGGCCGCAGAATTATTGGATGAAAATTAGTGCCAGCAAAAGAAAAAAAAGGTACGCCATATGCGATGGAATGCGAGAGAAGGTAAAAATATTTTATTAGCAACAAATTAAATCAATTGCTTAAAAATGACAAATTGCTGCAAACAAGTACTCCTACCTCTTTTGAATAATTGACAAAAATGATTTTTCCATTCAAATTTTGATCTCATGCTATCCTTTTCGTATGTTGTTGCCAGATTCATTTTACGTGGTACTTTCAAAAAGAATCTAGCAACTCCTAATGTTTGTAGATCAAATAGCAGTCAAAGTTCATATATTCTGTCAACGCCATCACTTTAATAAAATGGGGCCGAGTATATCGGACCTTTTGCTATCTATCTCCTTTGAGCAAAGGGAAAAAGAAGAGGTTCTGAGATACAACAGAACAAAGATGGATCATGTCGCCATACAACTTTTTTAACGACAAGGTGACAGAAACCAAATATTACTACATAGATACAAGGTGGCAGGTGGGACACAACATATTTCTTCAAACGATCTCATATGGTGTGCGCAGTTTATACAGCTAATTTGGCACCTAGTAAAGAGTATCAGTCTCATATTTTTACGTATGTTTTTTCTTATAAACCAAGCTATGAATTTTTAACTTTAAATGATGAGTTGATTTTGGATTTTTTTATAATAGTTTATTGTTCAACCATAACTTTTTAGATCATTGAGAAATATATATAAAAAATTTTACTCACATATTATTTTTTTTATTTACAAATATATCGTATGGTATTTTTGCGTGAAAAATAAAAAGATCCCCTCTTATAAATCAGGCGACGGCACGAAGTTTTGTGATGGCAGAGCTCATTGGTTTAAGGGTGCACTAACGCACAAAATCCAGGATCGTAGCTAAAAGACAGCGATTGACCAGCGTGATGAGTCCACTGGCATTTATAAGACATTGATTGGGCGGTGCTTTGTTTATGTTAATCTACTTTAGTCGCTTCATGCATATTTTTAACAATAAAAGGTAGCTTCCAAATTTCCTCTTCGACGGTTCGACCTATCAAATTAATCATCGATGACACAATATTGCACCAAATGGAGGCGGTGAATGTTCTTTGGTTAGAATCTGATGGACTCTGTTCGATTTAATTTTGCAATTTTTTAAACGGAATCATGCATGTAATGCACCGCATGACGAGAGATTAATTGGTTTCTACGGGATTTGAACATTCATGGAATGCAGGATATTTGGGTACTACTGTTATCTTGTACGGCAGTAGTACACGTTCCATTGTTAGACCCGTTTAGTTCTCAAAATTTTTTTCCCAAGAATATTATATTGAATCCTTAAATATATAAATAGAGTATTAAATATAGATAAACAACTAATTACACAGTTAGAGAGAAGTTAAAGAGAGAATCGTAAGACGAATCGTTTAAGCCTAATTAGTTTAAAATTAGCCATAAATACTATAGTACCTCGCACGTGCTAATGGCAGGTTAATTAGGCTAAAAAAATTCATCCTAAAAACCACTTCCATTCGGACAAACGTCCAACGTGACACCAAAACTTTTTTGTTTTGCCAACTAAACGGGGCATTATTTTGTCGAAATGAACAATTTCCATAGCCGATGTTAGTGTGTGCCAGAAGGAATTAAATTTGTGGGCGGAATTCTCACATCAGGTCACCGACGGTCCAAATCCGTGTTGACGTTCGAAGTGGGTTAGCTCAACTGTTTTGGTGATTTCCGATGAAACTATCCGATTTTAAATTTTAGTTTTGATAGGATGCTCATTTTTATAGTTATTTATTTTTTCGGTATTAGGCAACATATTCATTAATAGCATGGTAAGTTCGTTAATTATGATATGATCATCCTAACATTCGAATATGCTTACAAGTTACAGAGGTAGAGTATATATGCGAGTGTACGGACATTACGAGCTACTGGATTTGTGCTGTGTTTCGCAGCAAAAAAAAACTACTTTGCGATTGCGCGTCAAATACGTGCTCCTCCGCACCGTACCGGCGGCGCGCGGTCCCCGCCACCGCAACCCTGCCTCCCGCTCGCGCGTGGAATTACCGATCGAAAATGCGACGGGCACGGCGGGGCCCCGACTCCCGCGGGCTGACGGCGCCACCGCCCGTCGGGCTGGACCCCGCCCGCGATGCTGCCGTGGGGGGGGGGGGGGGGGGGGGGGGGGGGGGGGGGGGGCCTCCCGCGTTAGGATGGCAACGGGTAAATATTCAACGGGTATTGTTATTTCATATCTATATCCACTAGTAAAATTTTGTATCATTGAAATACTTATACCTGTCATGGGTAAAAATTTTTTCCCATACCTATAGCCGCAAAAGTTTGAAATAATTTAAATATCATATAGTATATGCATAGATGCGAGATACTTAGGGCATCACACATTTATATAGTGTGCTGAAAAATGTATGGATAGTTTAAATACATATTGTTTTGGTTAATTAGGCTAGGCTAACATGATATTATGCTATGACATGCATTTTAACTTTCGGGTATTTATTATCCATGGGTAAACGGGTATAGGAATCATAAGAACGTTTCCATACCAGTGTACCCATCGGGTGAAAGTATTTTTCTCAATTAATTATTCATGGATAATATATTTAGCTCATACTCGTACCCTCATACCCTAATAGAGTAAATACTCATCGAGTCTCGGGTCGCGGGTCTCCGTTGCCATCTCTACTCTCGCGGCCTCGGCGAGCGACGCACTGTTTCCTCGGTGGCGCGCGTGAGGCGTGAGCGAGTAACCGACCGACCAGCGGACGGCGACGTCGCGGCGAGACGTGAGGCGGGATCCGATTCCGATCGATGCTGCGGCGGTAGTGCCCCTCCCCCCGATCGCGCCGCTTTCGTAGGCTCCTTCCTTCCCGGTCGCCCCGGGCCCGGGGGCGTGGGCGACGTCTCTTCCTGCTGTCTCTCTTCTTGACGATGGCTCGTTTAGCTCGTAGCACGCCCGTATCGTCGGGTACATCCGTACATCATATACCTACTCTCCGTCTCTTAAAAAATAAACTTTTGGTATCCACGTCGAATTTTTGACCATTCGTTCTATTTAAAAAAAATTATTTTTTTTAAAAATTAGTCACACATAAATTAATATCCATGTTTTATTATCTAATAAAAACAGAAATATTAATCATAAATTTTTAGATAAGACGAAAAGTCAAACATTATATTTACAACCAAAAAATTAATTATTTTATGACGGAAGAGTATATTGCAATAGGAACAGCTGCCTATTGCCAGTGACCCCGGGTAATATCTTCACAGTATTTGATGGCTGTATTTGCAGGATCTTTCTCATCTTCTTTTTGCTTATATTTATATTTATATCTTAAAATTTATATTTTTATCTTAAAATTTTAATTTTTTCAGTCCTTGCTTTTATATAGCTAAGTATAATATAAAAATTTTAGTTATAAATTATTTTTAGTTTATAAATATGTCCGAACAATCAGTTTTTTTTTTCACATAGCGTGTAGCAGGCAACGCATGCGTGCTTGCAGTGCTCATAAATATTTGATGTTTAAGGTATGATGTACCAAGACTATTCAAACCTTAGTCATAAATAATTCTCAAATCCTACAATTAAGAAAAACGTGCCTTGTGTTTTAAAAAATACTCCCATACTCACTATGGTTTTCGAAATATATGACATTTTTTTCTTAGATCATTTTGAAAGTATGAGTAGATTTATACAAAACAATACAGCAATATTTTCAATATAAAACTAATATATTATCAAAACATATTCCATGTTCTACTTAATGAAACTAGTTTGGTATTATAAATATTGTTGTACTTTCCTATAAATTAGTTTAACTTAAACAAGTTTGACTTCGAAAAAAACAAAATGTCTTGTTACATAAAATGGAGGAAGCAATGCTTATTATATTTTATAGATTTATTGGTAAGGCTTTAAAAGTTTGATTAAAGAAAATATTTATTATCAGAGGAAGAATCATGGCAAAACGAGGATTCAACCAAACTATTATATTAGCGGTTAAGTTGTGAAAGTAATTATTACTTTGTTTGTCCTAAAATATAAGTATTTCTATAATTTAAATTTTGTTACACAATATAAATATTTATACACTGATTCGCATGATTCCAATCATTCCAATAATTTCAGAGCTAATCAGATGCTTAGACCAGTGAAGTAACTAAAAGAAAATCTTTTGACATCTCTTAATAACTAAAAGAAATCACCAGTTTTCTCCCAAAATCATATTACTAGAAGCGTAGAAGGGGTAATCCAGATCAATAGTACGATGAATAAGCCCAAGAGCGTGGACAGTGACGTGCTATGTTAATGTTGTGATATTTCGATTTTGTGTTGTGCATTATAATATGCATTGTAATATGTTTGTTTGTTTTTAGGAGGCCATGGCTAATTTAGTAATGCTACCCATGCTTTTTGGGTGATTGTTTGGATGTTTTATGCAAAAAATCAAATGATATATTTGCAAACGAAAAATAATTTGTAAATAAAAATTATATATATATATATTCTTAGCAATTTAAAAGCCTATATCAGAAAATAAACTTCATTTGGAAAAACATCAAAACCAACTCTAAATTTAAGATCAAAAATTTAAAATTTAGCTTATAAGCATAAACATAAGCGAAAAAATTGGAATGTTTGCTCATGTGCAACGAACAATCACAAGTTGATTATTAGAAAATCACTCTACCCGCTAACTTTGATCAGGTTTGAAGAATTTGTTTTACAACCGCACTCGCTATAGTGATTTGACCTTTTCCTTGATGTGCAGCATTTTCCCTCCTGCGGTGCCAACTTCAATTAGAATTTGAGATCTTTTTTTAATTTACGGCTATACCCGCACTTTTTCGTAGATATTGTGCTTTTCCTTTGTAAGATTATCTTTTTTCCCGTAGACAAGGTACTTTTATTTTACTTGGTGAGTTATTTTCCCATACATCACTATTAGAGTAGCAATACGATCAAAGTTCTCTTCTCATTTCTCATTCGTCATTGTTACAGGAGGCACGTACGATTTGCACATTTTTCTCGTCCTGTGACATTGTTCCTCTGAGATATTGCTTCCCAACATTAGAGATGTGGCATCTGTAAACGTACACATCTTTAACTCATTGAATAATTTGAGCTTCAAAGTGAAACTGGTAATCGACTTCGAAATGTGTCAGGAGAGAGTTGGACACTTGCATTGATGCTGTTGCAATCTTATCTTGTCCTTGTCCCTCCCAAATTTCAGGAGATAATCGAGTATCGAGATGGATGTTTAGCAGACGAAGTCAATATATCCCTCTAGCACACAATAAATACATGTAAACGAAGCATAACGGGTAAATGTTTGGATTTTTCATGAAAAAGTCAAATATCATAAAATAATTTGTTAATAAAACTTTCATATATGTATTTTTAGCAATTTTAAAGAAATAAACTTTGTTAAAGAAACTAAAAATCAACTCCAAATTTAAAGTAAAAAATTTAAATTTTAGCATATAAGCATAAGTAAAAAAGCAAAAAGATAGGGTGATATATAACATCTGTTTTAGAATACATCTAAATTTATATCTGAATATGTTATTTGAGATGCTACTTTAATAAATAATATTTATAAAAAATACGTAATGATACATATACTGACATCCGTTCTTACGCTATAGATCTTTTAATTTTCAAGTAACGGTCGAAGTTTAAATATTTAATTTAGCATTATATTAAAAATTGCTTATATTTTGAGACAGACGAAGTAGAATGCTAATATTACGCGGCTAATCACCAAGTCAATGTTATTTTATTAGTTACCGTAACCGAAGCTTCGTACAACTTGCCATCAAGTGGAACCGTGCAGTATTTTATTCGTGATGTGAAGGAAAAAAAAATGATCAGAAGCTAACAATATGCAGTACAATATCTAGTGTACCGTATAGCATGAGCTCCTGGATGTTCGGAAGTGTTCAAATGTTAGTGGTCGAGAGGCTGCACGTTGTGCAACTGGGCGTGCTACATACAAATCGTCCAGTTGGGAGACATCATGGTCTGACGGCGAATTCGTCAAGAAACTGTGAAAAACGAAACGCGAGCAAAGGAGTCTCAGGGGAAATAAACCTTGACCCGGTAGTGACACGAAGCATAGTGTCAACGTGCACTGCATTATCATTTCGATTTCGTTTTTGACAGTATGACATGTCAACGGGCACAAATTCCACGCCGTGATGGATACAGCAGCGTGGCCTCCGTTGACATCCGGGGCATTTAAAATTTTGATGTGAGACCGCCATGACCAGTAGTAGTAGTACGGCTGCGTCCTGATTATTCTCATGTATATATTTTTTTACGTATATATTTCTCAAACTATTAAATTTCATAAAAAATAGATATATAAAAGTTGGTTGTTTCACCTTTCTAAAATAGATTTTAATTTATACTCTCCCTGTTCTATATTATAAGACTTTCTGGATTTGATTACATTCATCCATATATTAATGTATGTGTTTTACATATGTATCTAGATTCATTAGCACATGTATAAATCTAGTTAATACCAGAAAGTCTTTGTAATATAGAACAGAGCGAATAGTAGATTAGTTCGATTATTTATATGATTAAATAGTTGTCAAAAAATAGATAATCTTTTAAGAACCCAGCATTAAGCAGTAATGCTTCATAATTGTACCGGCCTGTAAGTTGTTTCTGACCAGAGCAGATATGATATGGCATGGCCTGTTGACGCAACGTTTCTGCTGGTACGTGCAATGCAAATGCTGAAATGCAAGTAGTACTAGTAGGCAAGTAGCCTGGCAGTGGCTGTATTATTATGTTTTGTACTTTTGTACCAATCATACGTACTCCCTCTGTTAAAAAAAAAAGAATTTTCGATTTCCGTTTCCTTCGTCTTATTTGAAAAAAATTTAAAAAATTAAAAAAAATTAGTCACATATAAAATATTATTCATGATTTATCATCTAATAAAAAAGAAAAATATTAATCGCAAAAAATTTTTGAATAAGACGAAGAGTTAAATATTAAAGGTAAAAAGTGAAAAAATGATTTATTTTTGGGACCGAGGGAGTAGGTTTCATAATAATATTTACATGAAATTTTTTAAAATATATCTGGGCACCGATATTCAGATACATAAAAGTTTTATGTATAGTTATATTTTAAAAAACACACGGGAACAATTATAATTTAAAACAAATGAAGTATAAGAAATTATGTCCTAAAATATTTTCTATAATATAATAAATTTGGTGATCCCGAGATAATAATTTATGATAGTGCATCAACCAATTTCACTCATGGTACATCATGTATTCATCATTCTTTAAATCTAACTGCTAAAATCATCTTTATAAGATCGGATGGCTAGGATGGACTCAACCTCTCCTTATGCGGACTTTTCATATGTTAGAGACTTCCTAAATAAGAAATTATCTTATCAATTATAGATTTTTCATATGTTAGAAAATATCTTTTCAATTAAAAATTTTCTATATATTAGACTTCATATAAAGATAAATATATATTTTAAATTATAAAGCTTCTACAAATATGTAATGTATATCTTTAAAATCAAAAGTTCAATCGTAATTTTTTAATTACACTATTAGAACATCAAAAATAATACCAAGACAATGAAACTCGTGTTCAACATATACCACAATTATGCTAAACATAAGATCGATTAAGACTCTAAACCACTATTGTTGAATGCTCAAATAGTCAAATCGTTATTAATAATATCAGTTCATGTTGAACACCATGTTGTAGTTAAGCTAAACATAAGATTGATCAAGCCTCTATACCACTATTCACTATTGTTGGAGGTTTAAATAGTCAAATCACTAACAATAATGTTATACATAAATTTCTAAAAAATAGGAACGAGTATATGGTGTTCTAGAAAAATATTTTGTTAGCACCGGTTTTTATATGAAATAAGTAAAAAAATTATCAGTAAAATGATGCATCACTAGGCTTGGCAACGAGGCAGGGGCGGGGCTAAGGATGGCAAGAACTCCCCTGCCCTGCCCTACCCTGCCCCCGAAATACATCCCTAGCCTAACCCCGAATACGAAACCGGGGGGAAAATGCTCTCCGTCCACGTTCGCAGCAGATTCCTGGCCCCGAACGGGCCCCGTTCGCCCTAAAACAGTACTAGGGTGCTCACCTAGCAGCGGCCGGAGCTAGAGACAGAGAGGGCGGCGACGTGCGACAGGTCTAGAGACGGTCGTGCAGGTGGAGGGCGGCACCGACGCCCAGGTGGAGGGAGGCAGCGCTGCCGCACGAGCGGAGAGAGGCGGCAGCGCGGCGCTCGGCCGAAGGGAAGCGGCGTGCTGAGTGAGAGACAGCGAAAATGTCTGCTATGTGAGAAAGTGAGAGGTGAGAAGTTAGAAAAGGAGAGACATATGTTGGCTAGGGTTTATTATATAAATGGGCCAATGGGCCAATAGTCTTTTATCAGAAACATCCTAAGAAACTTTTGTTTTAAAAATTTCAGGGCCGTGTGGGGATCCCACGGGGAAATTTTATCTCCCGTTCCCGTCGTCAAAAAATTCGGGGCCTCGACTCTGAATCCTCGCGGGGCGATTTTGGCCACGGTCGCGACCTCGGACCCGTCGGGACGGGGCCGGGGATTTTGTCAAGCCTGTGCATTACTGGAGAATATCTTTTAAATCATTGAATGATATGTGCATCTTCTGACAATAACGAGTCAGAGACACAATTAATGATAAATATTGTTAGTAATTTCACTATGTTAAAAACCGTTTGGTGCGTATAAACTTACCTCCACCCCAACTCACACACACGTACATGTTCGTCTGCTTATGTTTATAAGATAAAATTTGAATTTTCAACCTTAAACCCAGAGTTGGTTTTGAGTTTTTCTATCGTATTTTATTTTTCCAGACTTGACTTTTAGATAACTAAAAACATATATATAAAAATTTTATTTATAAATTATTATTTATTTATAAATATGCCATTTGTTTTTTTGTTCAAAAGCGAAAAGATAGCCCGAGGATAAATGCACATGCGTTCCGTGCGACGGGACGTACATACGCGTGTAGTGTAGTGTAACGCATCCGCATTCCGCAAGGTCGTCGCGCCGGCCGGCCGATCATTCCCTACAAGCGATCGTGTCGTGGTGGCCCATGTGGAGCATGGGTGGGGTGTGCTATCCGGTAGGGGCTCGTGCGAGCGAGACTGCGCATGAAACCTCCCCCTGTTAGCCCGACGCGAAAGAAAAACACTAGTACTAGGTCGTAACGGGCGCACGGCCTCCTCCTCCTCCTCCTCCAATGATGAGTCATACGTACGTACCTGACCGGCGTATGTACGTTACGTGGTGTGGTGTGGGTGACACCCAACGTGGTGCTGCCAGTGCCTCCCTCCCTCCTCCTCCCCCGCCCTGTCGATCGCAGAGGGGGGATTCGCCCGTGTTCCGCGGGGGCGTTGCAGGTGGGCCGCCCGGGAGGGCGCGGCGTCGTTGCCTTGCCCGGTTTGCGCCCCGCCGTGCGTGGACAGGCTCAGGTGACGGGTTTACCTGCTGCCTCCCTGCGCCGTCCGTCCGTCCCCGCACGTCGCGACCCTTATGTGAGGTGCCAGCAACTCGTAGTTTCACTTTCACTGCCGATACAAGCAAAAGAATTCGTTTTTTTTTCCCTTTGTGAGGTGCTTAGCAGATAAACCGATACGATAATAGGCCGAGAGATACGCGAGAGGAATAGGCAGTGACGGCCCGGCCCATGCGTGTTAAAGCCTAGCACGTACATCAACCCACTGCAGTTTTCAGTAAATGCTACGAGCTCTCAAATATTTCCAGATTTCCCTGGGTGGCTTGTCAGTATTTTGCCACATCGGCACAGTGTTTCAGAATGAATCGACGTAATGGCCCATGTATGTTAATATGGGCCTCCAAGATAACAATGCATGACGACGGTCCTTGGCCCATGAAATAGGCGTCTGCGTTGGAATTTTTTTGAATTTTGAATTTTATTTATTAAATAATTTACAAATTTAATTTTGTATTTAAAAAATTCACACGAGCCGGGAGAGACGGCCGGCAACGGCAGGCCGACCCATTTTGCATTTCCCTTTCCGCCCTCTGTAAGGAGGGCAAGGGGGGTAAATGGAAAATGGCCGCACGTGCCCGATAATTTTTTAATTGAATGCGGCTTAGTACGTATATGTATAATATATGTAATAATTTTAATCATAAGCATTCTCTTGGTTTAGTGGTTACTCCTCATAGGAGCATACTTTCTTTGATTTTTTGTTTGGGTATTTTTGGTTGACAAAAATAGAAAGAAATATGCTCATGTAAGAATTCGACCTCAGGTCTCCAAATTAGGAGAGGTGGGTAGTGACCACTAGGCTAAAGTAGTATTTGTGATTAAGTAATTATATACCTTATACATATATCTATCAACACACAGTTGGATCGAAAAGCTCTCAGGTGCACACGGCAATTTTACACTTTACCCCTTTCCGGCCAGGGGCGAAGTGCAAAATTGCCGTGTGCGCCGTCATCGCCCGTCTCTAGCTCCCTCTCCACCGTTTGTTCCGTCCTCCTAGAGGGCAGCAGGAGTTTAGTTTTGTGATTTTTTGAAACGCAAAATTAAATTTATAAATTATTTAATAAATAAAATTTAAAATTCAAAAAATTCTTCTGCGTTGTATTTCTTTTTTTTTTTTGAGAGCACTACGTTCTATTTCGAACTTTCTGATTCCGCCAATGCTGAGCTGCATTAATAAAAAAGTTTTGTTTGACCAAAATATGTAGATTTCAACATGCCTTAAAGTCGCGGCAGTTAAACTATGAAAAGGTAACAACACTGCTTGGATAGAAATATGGTTTTCGGTGAGTGTATAAGGACATGTGTAACGGTAATTATTAGCTCATATTTTTTTTTGCCAAGTGAGTAAATAATATGACATGGTGGAAAGAGGAGTGAGGAGTGAGAAAATTGTTGTTATGTATGGCAATAGCTTAGAATCAGTTTTTTTAATTTATTTAAGGAAATTTTATTGCATGGGGTAGATTAAAAGAAAGAAAGAGTAATAAAAATATATTTCATAGTATTAATGAATAAATCATACCGACCCTACCTTATACATATGCTTATAAAATGAGTTAGAGTTGCTGATGTGTATCGGTGCATGAGAGAAGAGTCAATACCAGGCTCTATCTTTAAACATGGCATAAGATATGTTCTTTACCATGTAACGCAGAACTATCTTTGTTGTTATTAATGCAATCTTTAGAGTAAGAGATGGCTAACTCCAAATCTTACTTTCCTAAGGTTGCATTCATTTGTTAGATAAAAATAAAACATTAGCTATTTTATGATTTATATATTCTAAAATTAAATATATAAAGTTAAAATTTTACTTTAGAAATATGGGATGATCTAATTTTATATAGAAATTTTTTTAGAAAACATACCATTTAGCGTGTTAAAAAACATAAGTGTAAAAGCCAAAAATAATCTAGCAAAAATAATACAGCCTATGGAAAAACATATTGGTTCATACCGACTAGAGGACAAAATCATGTCCAAGAGTGGGGGCAGTGCGACGAGACAGCGCAAAGGACACGGGAGGCACATGCCAGAGTACGAAACCAGCAGAGGGAAGCCAAGCGTGGCAGAGATCGGGGCAGGTGCACGTAGCAGTGCATTGAATCTTTGATATTTAAATGAAACATTAAATATAGATAAAAATTAAAATTGAGTCTAATCGTTCAGACATAAGAGTAATAGTAATCAATATATGCTAATGACAGATTAATTAGATTTAGAAGATTTGTCTTATAATTTTTAGGTAAAATCTTAAATTTATTTTATAATTAGACTGTGTTTTCAAAAAATCTGGAAACTAAACGGGCCTGAAATGAGAAAGGATAAGGTCGACAATCATTAGTTCTTTTTCTCGAAGGCATCAGCTCGATCTGCCATAGTACACGAAAAAAAATAACTGTAAAGAACGATTTCTACTTTTGCTACCGTATTTTCTGCGGTATTCCCTCGCCTCTAGCACCTGTCTACTCTTTCAAATTCAAATACAGATATCAATCGTTTTCTCACCAAATACATAAATTTTAAAAAATATAATGGTCATGTCAAAAAATTCAAAAAAAACTTAATCGGATCCCGTCTTCATTGCAGTTTATTTTCTATCTTTGGATTTTAGTCTATGAACACGTATATAGAAGTATTATTTATAAATTATTTTTTATTTATAAATATGTCATTTGCATTTTTCACCAACAAGTTAAAAGATGAACCTGTAAATGCACCGGCTACCTCACTTATCCTAATTAACGGTCTACTTATGTCTAATACACGTTACACACTTTCGCTTCGTTAAGAGCAGATTTAATCGCTAGTACTAGTTATAACTCCATATTAAAACTATGTGTACAATAGATTAGTTATCATTTTCAATCTATTATTTTTCTCCTAATTTAGAGCATGTGTATATGTACATCTGCATCTTTTGGCTTTGCTTATATTTATAAAATCAAAATTTAATTTTTTAATCGTATATTTGTAGTTGATTTTGAGATTTTTTTATGAAAATGCGGAACAATCATACGAATGTTTACCGGTTTGAATTTTTAATGCGAGAAACAATTGTATCAAGGTTTAGTAGAATAAGATCATTTTAGTGTTTTTTAATTTACATGGATACGTGTGAGATAAGAAAAAGTTTGATGGTATTTTCGTGGCTAATTAATTGCACACAAAATAAGAAATACAATTAGTGTATGATTAATTAAATATTTGTCATTGAAACCTTAAAAATGGAATCATTTGATACTTTAAAACAACTTCCATATAGAAAGTTTTCACAAGGAACATAATCATCACATCTATCACATCTTTTCGTTTCTGCATATGCTTATAAGGCGAAATTTGAATTTTTAACCTAAAATTTGGAGTTGATTTTGTTTTTTTCACCGAAGTTTATTTTTCAGCCTTGACTTTTAGATTGATAAGAATACATATACAAAAATTTTATTTACAAATTATGTTTCGCTTGCAATTATGTGTTTGGATTTTTAAATGAAAAAATAAAACAAACCCTACAACGTGTAGCAGTTTAAAAAATATGCAAACGAAAATCAGGGAGTATATAAGACTATTAAGCCGAAAAAAGGAGAGCCAAAGGTTGTATTAATGAGAACAAGGTATAATAAATATGAGGGTGTTGATTATAAGCATATCGTGTAAGGTTAGATTTGTAGATGGACGATACAAATGAGGAGAGATTGAGTGGACTAAGTAGCCAACTCCAGACAAATTTTAAGAAAATAAACTCACAGTTAATGGATGTGATGTGTAATATGTATGAAGACAAATGCATGATTAGGATATATCTCTTATTTTGTGTCAATAATCAACTATTATTACATGCTGATGCGGTAGATGACGCAGTATGTATATAACAATATATATATAATATATATAAAGAGAGCAATTTGCTATTCTGTAAAACTTTTTTTTGAGAAACAACACCTCGTTACATCTTTTTATTACGCTTATACTTATAAAGCAAAATTTAAATTTAGACTTGATTTTAAGTTTTTTCATCGATTTTTAATGGTAATTGCTTTTAAATCATTAGCAATACATATAAAATATTTTAAATTATTTTTTAATTATTAATAAGCGGCTGGTACAAGCGAACGGATTGGACTCGACGTGATGGTTTATTTTCCGACTAGAAGCTCCTGGACGCGAGGAGTAGAGCCGTACCCTCTAGGAGTATTTGCCCTTTTGTCGAAACCCCCTGCAAAGGGTGAAGCGCGTGTTGGTGTTGGCCTTTGGCCCTCGGGTGCGTTTATTTTCAACCTATCCAGCTAAACTACGTATCGATTTTCGTTAGCACGTTTTTTAAACTAAATAAATGGTGCTTGTGTAAAAATTTTTAAACTACTTTAAAAGATCAAATAAATCCTTTTTCTAAATTTTTAATAAGTAATACTTAATTAATTATATAGCAATTACGTTTATAGTTTTCTACGCGGCTAATCGGCTTATGCAATAGCCACATTCGAACGCAGCCCTCGAGCCCATCTCCATGCCATTATCAAAACGATACACGGGATTTCCCCTAGTAAAAAGGAATAATTAACTTTTGTCATTATTACATTTGATCATAACAAAATTTTCATTGAACCCATATGTCATAAAAAGTTTATGTGTGAATAACAAATTTATTATCGTCTATTTGACAAAAAGTTAATTACCCCAATAAAAACACGCCTCATGAACCAGCCAGGTGCACGGTGCATCATCCCGCCCGCGCAGACACACCGGATGGGAACGGGATCACCACCACTTACATCCGCCGTCGAGGGGCCCATTACCTGCCATGTCCGCGGGAGAAAAAAAAACCCAAACCACGAATTCGAAACCCAGCTCAAAACTCCCGCGGCGCGGGGCAACGCGAAAAAAAAAAAAACCCACCCCACGAAACGAATGAAATCCACTTTCCCGCTGATGTCGCCTCGTTTTGTCCCCCCCCCCCCCCCCCCCACCCCCCTCGAACCCACCCCACGAAACGAATGAAACGCGAAAATCGCCGCAACGAAGCCACCACCCCCCGCGCGCGGGCGCGGCTGGTCGCGGAAAGCTGGGCAAAAACATAGCAATTGCAGTACGCGGAGAGAAACCCCAACCGCGAACCGCGCGCGGGGCGCGGCCGAAAAGGCGAAAAACCAAACAAACGTACGCGCGCAGCGCCGCGCCGCACCGCGGCCGAAATCTCAAACGCGCCCACGCCCACGCCCCCAAAATTTTCGCTGCCGCCTCCTCGCCTCCGTTAAAACGAGCCCGGGCCCCTCAACTCTCCCCCACGTCCCTCGCCGCCGCGCCGCATCGCCTGCCTCTCTACCACGCGGACATCGCGCCGCCGCCGCCGCAGCATTTAGTACTGGGCTATGCCGTCAGCCGTCGTGGTCCGCCGCATGCGCGAACGGTCGCAGTCGCCGCCGCCGCCGGCAGGGGAGTTCGATTCCGCGCGGCGCACGAGGCCGCGGCTGGAGGAGGAGGGGGAGCGCGGCCGCGGCGGGAAGGGTCGGGCGGCTAAGCCGTCGTCGCCAGGAGGAGGGTCCGGTTCCGCGTCGCGCGAGTGGGTGCGGATCGCGGAGGGGGAGGAGGACCGCGGTCGAGGTCGCGGCGGGATGGAGGGGCGGGAGGGGACGGCGGCGGCGCTGCCCGATGATTTGCTGCTCGAGGTGTTCAAGAGGTTGCCGCCCGTGACCGACATCGTCCGCTGCGCGGCGGTGTGTCGCCGCTGGCGGCTGCTCGTATCCGGCGCCGGCGGGCTCCCCGCGCCGCCTCCGTACTTCGGGTTCTTCCGCAACTACGGCCCGTCCCCGCTGCCCCCGTTCGTCCCTACAGCCGGCGTCGGCCTCTACCTCGGCGCGCTCCCGGTGTCGCGGGCTTGCGGTGCCCTCCTTGTCGACTGCCGCGGCCGGCGCCTCCTCCTCCGCGAACTCGGCGCCGGGTCGGCGAGAGAGCTCAAGCTCCTCGTCTGCGATCCGCTGAGGAAGACGTCCGTGCTCCTGCCCTCCCGCTTCGTCGCCGGGCACCAGGTGGCCTGCTGCGCGCTCCTACCTGGGGAAGGCACCGCGTTCCGCGTCGTCGTAGTGCTCTTCGGCGCTGCTCCCGCCCATTTCGACATCCTGGTTTACTCTTCCGCCGCCTCCGCATGGGAGCCGGCCACCGGAGTTCTCGGCAAGTCCCTGAACCCTCGGCAAGGCCCGACGGTCGTCATCGGCGACGTCGTGTACAAGCTTCAGAGCGATGACAAGTACATCATGGCGGTCGACGCGGCCGAGATGACGCTCTCGGCGGTGCCATTGCCCAACACCGGGATGCTCCTGTACTCCGGGAACCACTGGATCGGTAAGACAGGGGAAGGCCGCCTCTGCTTCTTCGCTCTCCGGGAGCAGCTCGTTCTTGCGAAGTGGGTCCTCGAATCGCCGGGGAAATGGGTGGAGCGGCCGGCTGTGGACCTGCGGGTGCTGATGGAGCCAGCCACCGTCGGCGACCTCTCCCTCATGAAGCTTTCGGCGAAAATCTCCGACCAGCTGCGCGGTTGCAAGCTCGTGAGCTTCGGTGGCTTCTGCGAGGGCACCGGCGCGCTGTTCTTCGTCATGGCCGACTGGGTTGTGGCGCTGGACCTCACGACGCGGAAGTTTGTGAGGCTATGGCGCAACACCGACGAGTTGAGGCCGCTCGGCGACGTTTTCCCGGTCGAGATGATGGTTTGGCCGCCGGCGCGCCTCAACGATCTTTAGCAAGATGGAACGAGGCAGAAGGTGTTCGACGAAATGTCAGATTGGTGATCGGTTGGATAGAAGGTGCTTTTGCTGTAGGCCTGTAGCGATGGAAGGATCACAAATTCACATCTCCGTTTTCTCATTTGTTAATTGCCACAATTATTATTCAAAAAGTGATTAACAGTGTGAAGCATTTCACCTGATCATATGGAATCTTCTCAAGATTTTTTTTTGTTTCACTTAGCTTTGGGACTTCTCGTTGTTGAAAGAACATTACCTTGCATGATTTTGTTACATCATCGAAATGTGATAGCTCTGGTGACGATTTAGCTACTGTGGCATCTTAAACATCATGATTCATTATGTGAATAAACCTTATTGATGGTAGGACCATAGGAGTGAAGCTGACCGTTTCTGCCAACTTTTTTTTTTCATTTACTAGTGACGCATTCTTTGCCTGCATTTACCACTGAACCATAATGTAAAACTTGAATTTTAAAAAAGAATGTCGAAACTGCCTCCTTTTTCCATTCAAAAGAAAAGGGAAGGTAAGCTTGTTTAGTTCAGGAGAAGTACAACCTCATTTTTTTTCACTTCTACCTAAAATTTAAATATTCAATTTTAAATTTAGATTATATTTTAAAGTTTTTATTATATTAGTTTTTATTTAAAAATATACCGTCATCTCTTATATGACGATGGTAAAGCAGAATTCGCTAGTGTAACTAGAATTGTAATTGACTTTGACCTTTTGTAATTGCCATGGTCATAACCAAGGTGTACTCATTACACTCAATCTGTAGCGGGAAAGAATTTTGTTACTCGTTATGTAATAAAAAACTTTATTTTTATCAAACAAAA
Source organism: Oryza brachyantha (assembly GCF_000231095.2). NCBI lineage: Eukaryota > Viridiplantae > Streptophyta > Magnoliopsida > Poales > Poaceae > Oryza > Oryza brachyantha. The sequence continues at coordinate 24,388,674 of NC_023165.2, forward strand.
GAAGATAAATATAAAGTCCTTTTGGATAGACATAGGACTACTCCAAGTACAACAGTACGGAGTATGCTTTTATGTCCGCAGTAGTCTTAAAATATTGACATGACCAAGCTGTCATCTCAGATTATTAGGCAGTGTGGAGATAGCCTGGGTATAAATGACTAAATTAAATTAAATGACTTTAGAAATGCTCTATAAGAAACTTTTATATGAAAAGAACTCTACACAAACGCACCATTTAAGAACTTGAACTGCATGCTACAAAAATCCAAAAGTGGAAATGAACGCAACAGCCTTCATCACCTGGTAAAATAATTATGTAGTTTGATCAGAAATAAGTATAGTGTTCTAAAGTAGTAGTAACCGTTTAAAGCGACAATAATAAATAGTGGAATGCCTATGGTTGCATGTGTCAGCATTGCACTTTCAATCATCAAATGCCCTCTCTATCCTATAAAGACAACTGTATACCAGTATACATTAACTAACACATATTTTTTCCTCTAAATTTAATTTATTTTAAAATTTTCACCATTAAAAATCTAACCATATTATACGCATGCATATATGTACTTAGGTAATCCAAATGATGGTTATAACTTTTTCTTTGTCTTTTAGCGGTAGTTACGTCTTACTTCCTTTGTCCCATAAAAGACCAATTTTTCGGTTTTTGTGTTAAGCATTTGACCTTCCGTCTTATTTGAAAATTTTTTAAGAAATTTAAAAAAATTAGTCATTCAAATTTTTAAGAAATTTTAAAAAAATTAGTCATATATAAAATACTATTCATGTTTTTATCATCTAATAAAAATAAAGTTATTAATCATAATTTTTTTAATAAGACGAAGAGTTAAACATTGCATCTAAAAATTGAAAATTTGATTTGTTTTGGACGGTGGGAGTAGATAACGTGAGTAACATTTATGTTCAACCGGACTTCAAAGCTATAGTTAAAACTTGTGTTCATTAATTTCGGTAGGTGGGAATATTCTCTATTAAAATATCCCATATTAATAAGAAATTAGAAATGGTTGGTGGATAGGTAAAAGGCATTAAAAGAAGAAATTTTCTCTATTCATAAATAAATGATACTTAAGAATATAGAAAAGTAAGTTTGTGAATGGAGAGATTCTATTCTTACGTATGCTTGACTCGTAAATTGAGAAGTTTTATCCCTTCAATATTTCTTATCTACCCACCCATCCATATAATTTGCTTTCTATTAGTAAGCAACTAAGCAACACCTTAGAGTGTGTTTGGTTTGAAGGTTGGAATGGAATGGAACAGAACCAACCCATTCTTGCATGTGTTTGGTTTGAGAGCCAAATGGAATGGGATAAACCCACCTAGAAATATTCTGGTTAGATTCGGGACAAGTTGGTCCGCCAAAATCGGCCGGACCGCGCCGTCCCACCTCAGCCTGCGCAAGTTAAGCCATCGCATTTAGCTCAAATCCAAATCGGCGTGCATGTGGCGACTCCGTTCGGCGGCGGCTGCGGCGACTCTGTACGGCGGTTGCGGTGACAGCTCCTGGATCTGGCTAATCCCCCGCCTCCGCCCCCCCTCCTTGATTGCCTAGCATGGCGACGGCACGAGCGGCACAAGCCTGGCACGACAACGACGCGAGCAGCGGGGGCCTCCCTCCTCACTCGCGAGTAGCTCAGGCCGGTGCCTCATCCATTCTTGCCTGCGTAGCCGGGCTTCATTCATCCTCGTTTGCACTAATAGTGAGTTTATAAGATAATGATACAAGTCATGCAGCGTGCTGAATTTTTCATCTTTAGCCCTCATGTATTCAGAACTGCAACTCTGATAGAAGCTTCAGAATTTTGCAGCTCTTTTCATGTAGTATTTGAGTGAGAAGAACATAATTTGTAACAGACTGATCATTGTTCCTGATACTTTTGTATTATACTTCTTTATCCGTAGTTTCTAGTTTTTGAAACATGATTAACAGTTAAGGGAAGATTTCTGAAATATGATTAGCACTTAACAGAAGGTTTAGGCGGTTCACATCTAGCCATCCTACCTTCACCCCTTGAATCAAACATGTCACAGGTTCACCCTATTCCATCTTATTCCTCCAACCAAACAGAAAACATGGTCCAATCTATCCTTTCAACCAAACAGAAAAATGGAACCAACCTATCCTGTAATCCAGGAATAGAACCGACCCATCCTACCTCGTCCACGAAACAAACACATCCTTAGCTATTTCCCTTTATTAAAGTTGCTTTGAATACGATGGGTGCTTTTATTTTGAGACACATAGAGCATGTGTTTGTGTGTAATTTGGTGTATTTTACAATACTTGAGTCAATGCACAAAATGTACTTTATCCGTGTCAAAATATAAACATTTATAAAATTATTCATAATATTATTTATCATATCAATCATGTCCCATGAATTTTTTTCCTATCTTACCACCGGTACCATTCTCGCCATATATCCCTCTATTTATTATGTGACATCAAGTTGTTTACTAAATTTATACTCTCATAAACAATCTAGAAATGTTTACATTTTAGAAAAAACAAGAAAATATATATACTACATATACAAGTTCATATAGGGTGTGTGATAAGTATATTGATATGATGGTGGTCATGGATGCATGATTCTATCCATTACAATGATTGTGATAATAAATATTACATATACGTAAGTGTGCTCTTAATATTAATCTAGTGAATCATGTATTTACCTTGATTAGGTCTCTCTGAGAACGTGTTAGGAGGTGATCTTTGAGCATGTGTTACAAAGACACATAGGTGTGCGCAACATGTCTTTAGTGTGATATATATGCGTGTCTTCTGCGTAGTTATAAAAAGTGTTTTCGTTTGTTCTATAATACAATGCTAATAAATCTATCTAGGTATATATATATATATATATAAAACATATATTGGTATGTACCTGAATATATAGGCACAAGTGTTACCATATGAAACGAAAAGAGGATACACTTGCACGTAAAAATCCCTAGTGAATTGACTCAAAGTTGTTTATAACCGTGGGGGTTCAAGAGTACTATCACAGCATTTTTACTCTTCGCTTTTTAGCTCAATATAAAAGGCTGATTTGTTACTTTGTATCACTATAATATATTCAATGGTGAATGTGAAACTAATTTGATATTATAAATGTTGCTACATTTTCTTAAGATTGACTTAGGCCACGTTCGGCACATGGGTATAAGTTAACTTATCACTGACACGGAAAACGTAGTAATAGATTAGTACATGATTAATTAATTATTAAAAAAATATAAAATAGATTAATATGATTTTTTAAAACAACTTTACTATAGAAATTTTTTTAAAAAACACAGTTTAGCAGCTTGAAAAACATGCGCATAAAAAGAGAAAGATAAGTTATCTGAGGAGGGCTGCCGAACACTGCCTTAGAACATACCAAAAATGACGTGTAATAATAAGGCACTGGAGGGAGTACTGCTTACCGATTGAGTGAAATCATGTTTACTATAGAGATAAACTGCTATTAGTCAATTAGCTGAAATTTAGGGCCCAAGAGACAACATATTATATTGAAAGAGCTCATTGATGCATAAGAGCAGATACAATAGCAAGCTATAAGCTGATTATAAACATATTTTAATTAGATAAGAAAATAGAGAGGAGCATCAGGCTACTAATTTATAGCCAGCTGCAGCACAGCCTTCAAGACGCAGTGTATGTATGACAGGTGGATGTGTGTATGACAGGTGTAACATAGTAGTATATGTTTTGTAGATAAAATTAACTATTAGATTGACTATAGATGAATTGGAGCCAGTAGTTAGCTATATATTAAACTTGCTCTAACAATCTAAATCTCGATTACATCATGTAACAGGCCACAAACAGATGGCCAGCAAAGTATTACCTGTTGGAGGAGCTAGATTTCCTTAGCCATTCGCTTTGGCCAATATACTCCTGTAAGCACAAGATTACAGACATGCCGAAATAAGCCTTTCAAGTAATGTCTTCGGCTAAACTTTTATCTTGGGAATTTTCAAGCTACCGATGACTGCTCTGCGTATCATACATACACAACAGCTTTATTATATCCGCATCATACAACCAAACCCTCCAGCAAGTGAGCAAAAAGCCTTGTAAAGTAGAACCTTGAATACTGGAGTGATATTTATAGACAAACGATTACAAGTGCTCTTCCGAACTTAGAAATTTCACAGGATTTTCACGAGAACCATTTCAATTCCTGTAGGCACACAGAAAAAAATCCCACATTCCAAAGAGCGCTAACTTCTGCAAAAACTGTTTCTCGTATATGGCAACATGTCATGGACATTGCCTTGATGGGACAATTCAGGTGGCAAGCTTCCGGCCTGAAATGTCAGGCACATGGAGCGAGAAGAAACCAGCAGGGATGTGCCTCGTACTGTGCCCCTTGCCATAAGAACCAAATACTGAAACGTTAGCGTGCAAACTCCATAAAGAATATAACGGTAACATGTCAAAATACATTGAGAACTTAAAATTTTAGCCTACTGAGTAAGGCGCCACTAAATGCCATTTGATATAAACTTTTGTTAGATAATATGCTAATCCAAATCAGAGTTATGTCACATATACACAGCTTTCGTTTCAGGAGATGGGCACAGCAATGGGGCTTTATTATGAGTGTTTTGCATCGATCCTAGTCCATAATTGAATTAAGAACATCAATATTTTTATGAGAAAACCAGAGTTTTCCTCACATATGTCCGAGTCATACTAATCCAAAGGATACTTAATGAAACCTGCAAACGTTATTTACTGGTGGAGGCCGTGATCTGGTTAAGGCTAACCCCTTGCGTAGGCCCACATATAGGAGGTTGTTCGGTTAAGTACCATAGATTAACACACCACATCTTAACCATGCCACAGTTCATTAGTCTAGAGTTTGGTTGCTTGTTTTAATTGTATTGTTTCACTGAAATTAAGCATAAGCAAAACAACTTATTAACAATTAAAAAATAATTTATGAGTAAAACTTTTATATTCATGTTCTTAGATATCTAAAAGCAAGGGGGTGGAAACTAAACTATGATGAAAAAGAAAACTAAAATTAACTTCAAATTTAAGTTTTAAAATTTAAATTTTTGCTTATAAGCATAAGCAAAAAGACATTTGCCTTTGTTGTTCCATCGGCCCTACATGACATACAATCATTTATAGCCAAACATTGTCACACTTGTGGCCAATAAATTGTTGGCCGCACTTGGGTGTTTGGCTGCATGCCTTAAATTGCCAAGCCAAACCTTCAGCATACCACACTTTCTTAATCAGCTGTTGACATAGTTGTGGCTAGTCACACTCTTTAATCCACATGACCCCACATGTCAGACATTTCTTTAGCCAAACATGCCTAAGGTGTGGTCATCATTTTGCTAGCCACACCTTTTGTGTCAAGCCATACTTTGCCTAAGGTGAGATTTTGGCAAAGTTAGCCATGAACCAAATGTGCGTTATGCCAAACTTGTGGTAAGTTGAGTTGTGATAATGTTAGGAATCAACCAAACTGGCCTACACTAGTTCATTGCCAAATATATGATGATGAATTAACTAATCTTAAGGGTTGTTTGATTCATTGCCAAACATTGCCTATGGTTACCACTCCTCATGTTAGGCACGTTTGACCAAGTTAGCACCTTGTTTGGTACATAGCCACGCTTATGGCAAGATTCTCTCCCAATTCTCATGGTCCCACATGTCACACCTCAACAAATTGTAGTGTAATCTTATTTTTGCTAGCTAAAGTGTGGCTCACTTTTTTGTTGGCCACAATGTAGACAAGTATGGCACAAAAGCATGGCAAATGGTGGCAAAAGTATAACGTCCAAACAACCCTAAAGTAATTTGGGATGTCATGTCATCTGAGCTATACTATGTAAATTTAGTCTGTTTTTGTGACCCTAAAGTTCATTTACAGAGGGAACATGATAATAATCCCTCGGTCTCAAAATATTTCATCTCAAAAAATATATACTCCATCTAACTCCTCATCTCAACCAATTACAGCCATCCCCTATTGAAGTCCACCTTTCTTAATCTCTGTGTAAAATCTTAGAGGTAGCAGTATTTTGAGACAGAGGCAGTATTATTGTGCAGAACTAACATCTAACATTTCTCAATCTGTTTAGACAGAACTGAAAAGAAAACACCCAAATTGCATATCCATTGCATGTAAAACCCGAAAAGGATGGCCATATTTAGAAGAAGGCAAGAGCATACCTACTGTTCTGCGGCCTTTTCACCATCCATAGAACAAGATGGTCTCCATTTTCTATCAAAAGGCCCATAGTTTCTCTCCACAATAGTTTGCCGCTTGGTTAATTTCTCATCTATTAGTGACAGTAACTCTTGCAATCCTGTCCCTGTCACAGCAGAAGTTTTCACATGACAAGTAGACATGGGTTGTGTTGAACTGCAGCCATCTGTACTAGTAGCTTCTGGACCACGAAGTTCTCCAAAACAATCTTTTGATGATGATTGTTCTGAGTTCATTGCTTTCATCTCGGTAGGCTCAAGGGGGGACTCTTTGTATGATACTTCACCATTGTTGTCCAAATTTTCTTCTGATAAATATTCTGAGTCTGTCCCATCATCCAAGGATTCAAATGATGATTCTTCTGCAGGCACACCATTTTCAGAAAATAATTCTTCCTCTTCCTCGCCTTCAGTCAGGAAAATCTCATCTTCAATCCCATCAGATACATCATTATCATTATTGTCCACAATATCAATCTGAAGAAACCCCATAAAAAGCCACTTTACATGAAAACTCATTTTACCAGCAATTCATCATACAAGTGGAACAGTCAAATCAAATTTCACTACTTACCTTATTCCAAACTTCAATCATACTGTTGATTTTATTCTGTGGAACGCCAATCTGTTGCAATACTTGCAGAACAGTAGAACGATGCTCCTCAATATTAGGAGCACTAGAATCCAGCACATGCTGCACCAATGCAAGTAAAGCCACATGAAATCAACTCACTTTCTAAAATATTTTATCTTAAAACGAATTCTGGAAAGAAAAATGCACATGGCAAAGAACTATTTGTTATTAACTAGCAATGGAAATATCGTAAAAACCATCTACAACCTATGAGTGTCAAGCAAAAATGAATGGGAGACAAGTTAATTAAACCTACCACTAACATATCTGCTTCAACAACTTCTTCCAGAGTAGCATGAAATGCTTCCACTAGCTGCACAGGAAAGGTAAATATATTAGATAACTGTCACAGCGATGGCTGAGATAGGCAACGTCATTTAGGTTCCCATAGAGGCCCAACTGGCATAATGGCGCTGTGATTGGCAGCAACACCATCAAGGGTAGGGATTGATGGAGCAAGGAATCTATGTTGACTCTTGTTTGACACTTTATGAGATATGACCACACTTTAAATAGTGCTTTCCTACGATAATGCAATCTAAGAGATATAAGATAATAGAGAAATGCATGCAACTAACAGAAGGATCGTTTGGCAGCACATTTACTTTCTTTTCCTGAGGGCTTTGGCAGAACATTTGCTGGTTGTTGCTGCATGCTTATCTAATTCCCAATACCCATAAAGCCAAATGGCAGCGAGGGATATGCAGGAATGCTACTGTTGTGACTTGTAACATAACATTCGGCCCACATGGTTTATAAGTAAAGTGTCTGCAGATAACAATAGAAAACTTGACATGGTACAGTCTACATTCTACAAATCAGTAAAAGAATAAAATAAAATGCTGCTTTGTGATTTTTTAAAGAAGGCTCAAATGTTTGCAAGTAGAGAAGTTGTTTCAAATTTTAAAATTGTTATAAGTTCTAGTCAAATACACATCATCCAAAGATGCAGCATATAAAGTTATGCAGAAGAGATGAAAGCTAAATAAGCACAACTGAACCAAATGTAGGTGAAACCAATATATAACAGATTACAGACAAATGCATATGGAAGTCAACGTTAGTGTATTATGATTGCAGTGAGTTCTCCTCTATTCTATTGTCAACTCTGACAGGTCTAACCATATTAATCACATGGTGTAATACAAGATTATAATCCCCTCCAGCATTATTTTCAAATGTCAAAACATGTATTAAACTAAGAGTTATAATAAGGTGAATGTTGGGTTTAGTGGAGGTCAAGACAATAGCTGGTTTCTCTTTAAATCATACTAGCTGTGATGTTGACAGAGTATACAACTGTGCAAAATTAATTACTAACCTCTATGTGAAATGATACAACAATAAAACCACCTTTTGTACCAAAACGATCTGCAAAGGAAAAATTAAATCAAGAAAGATTACCTGCACAGGTAAATCTGAGATGAAGCCAACAGTGTCGCTAAGAAGTGCTTTTCTCCTGAATAGCATTTTGGCGAACAAAAGATTATGTGGCGAACAAGCACTAATCACAAATCAAATCTACTGACATGATAGACTGGTGAAAAATCTACTATGGTACCCTGATGGCAGGATCACACTGCGTAACCGGGGATCTACTGTAGCAAATAGTCTGCATGGAAACATTAAAATGAGTTGGCTACAAAGTGCATATTCAGATTAGTAGAGTTATACAGGGAGAAATTCTCAACATACCTATTGTCACTGTATAGATCAGTTTCAGAAAGTGCACTCACTAGAGTGGATTTTCCCTGTAAAAGATAGCATCAACGGAAGGAGTTTGTAGAAAGCTCAGATATGTTTTTTCTGTATTTCTAGAAGAACATGGAAAATGGTGGTCCAAGATTAAAGTGCAAGAACTGCAGCGGTAGATCAACGTACTGCATTCGTGTAGCCAACAACAGCAACAGTTACAAGCTCTTGACCAAATGAGTCACCATGCCTTTTTCGATTTGAACGTTGTATCGCTCTAGTTCGACGTACGTCTTCAATTTGAGCTAACAATTTGATACGGCGTTCCTGGATTCTACACGAGATGTGGTGAAAAGAAAAAAAAGCTATGAGAAATCATTGGTAGAATGCAAGTGCAAATAAGATTTTATCAACTGTTAGGCACCTCCTCCGCTGTAGTTGAAGTTCTGTTTCACCAGCACCACTCATGGAGCCACGTCCCCCACTTCCTCTCCTAAAGAACACAGCAGTGAATTAGTCAAGATCAGGACAGTAAACACAAGAAAAAACACATTTTAACAATGGCGTGTTTAAGATGGTCACAAGCCACAACAACAAGAAGATCAGCACAGTGATGACAAAAGGAAACGTACGTCAACTTCTCTTTTTATACAGTACCTTCATTTTTTTCCATGTGAATTCAAAACATGAAACTGTGTATGGTAATAACAAACAAAACAAATAATAATCCATGAAGAATGACATGAAACTATGCCCATTTCCTTCATGTTACCAAATACACGCAGCAAATTTATGAATTCAACTAGCAAGTCACACGATACACACATCAAAACGAGCATGCAACAGCTGACAGAGTGCGAAAATAGCAATCCTTCTCTGATAGTGTGAATTTTATATTCTGCAGTTTCAACCATACCAGGAAAATGCATGGTTTCACAATAGTGCATGACAACAAAAACGAGCAGATAATTACAAATGATGTAAATCCATCAGACTCCTTGCAGGAATTACTGAGAGAACCTATCCCTTTCCTCATGAAGAGCAATACCAATGTCAATATAAAATGTATAAGTACAATAAAAAGTTCCAAGTATTCAACATCTTACAGGTTGAAATCAACTACAAACACATGTAAGTCTACCATGTTTCAAAATGCAGAGCAGCAGAAGTGGAAGTTCATGCTTGACATTACGATCTCAGCGTACCAAAGATGGCATCCACATTAAATTTTGACAATCAAATGATGCTTTACCACTGCTGGCTGCAATAAAGAGAAGACATACCCTCTTGCACTTACAACTTCAGCTTCCCCACTCAAACCGAAAGTTAGTCGTCCACCTGGACCACGAACACGGACAAGCCTAGTCTTCATATACATAAGAGCTGCTAACTCCGACTGTGCCAAGCAAAACAAAAATAGAACAATTAAACAAATATCCAAATGTTAGCATATTTCCATGAATATTAAGATCTGACAAAAGCGACATTTCGGTCATCTATCAACTAGAATGAACCTGTAATTTTGCTTCTTTTGTTTCAGCATGAGCATTAAATATCTCAATTATAAGCCCAACACGGTCTAAAACCGGCTTACCCCAGGCAACCTGGAAAATAAGATATCATCACGAACAAAATGGGCAGGAAGCTCAGCACTGAATATGAATGAGCGGTATTTGAGAAATTTGAATAAAATCTAATAAAAAATCAGCAGGATCACTTGCCTCCAAGTTCCTTTGTTGGATGCCAGAGAGAGTTGCATTAACAAAAACTGCATCGACTCCTTCCTGTTAAAATCAAAGGGAATCAAAACGGAAAAGGGAATATATAAAGCCAATTCCCTGTGTGCCTATGAAATACCACGCGATCCCTTCTACACCTCTGAAATTTGCTTTATCCCTTGTATACCCCTAAGTTTTTATTTGGATCCTTACTTGGATCCTTACATGGCTATTCCGTTAGTTGACCATTAGTTTGACATTTTGTTTGTGTAGAAATGTCCTTATTGCCCTTGGTATATTGCTAAAAGTTAGATAGTTTCACGTATGAATTATTTGGGTTGTGGAAAGAAATAAGGGATAAACTACTGAATATTCTTTAAATTTGAAAAGTACTTTTTGAACGAATATGTTGTGAAAAAAAGATTCATTGTAAAAAACAAAGGGGTGGAATTATTGGAACAAAAATTGGAAAAAAGATGAAATCAAATTTGATGATTCCGTACATCTTCCCCCAACATTTAAACCCAAATGACAAACAGTTTTTGAAAATTAATGTATGGATTTAATCACAACTTTATTTTTTCAACAATTAAAATTTTGTTTTCTAATTTGGCTTTAAATGATTCTATCAAATTTATTTTATTATAGGTTATTTTTTCATATGCGGATTTATGGAGTAGGTAGCACATAAGTATGAGAGGGGGTAATGTAGTCATTTTTAAAAAAAAAATAACAGTCAACTGATGATCAACTAAAGGAATCAGCATAGAGGGGATCAATATGAAATTTTAGTGGTATGTAAGGGATAAGGTAAAATTCAAGGGTATAGAAGAGATTGAGTAAATTATCAGGGGTATGTAGGGATTTTTTTCTCAATAGATATTGGGTCATGCAGGGTGTAAAACTACAAATGAGCTTACACCGTGATAATATTTATGTGCAAGAGGCAAATGAAGAGTGCACCTCTGATTCTGATGCCCTCAGATAACACTTGACATTATCCACAGTTCCAGGCCCAAAAAATTTATCTGGATGAGAAGTTGTCAAATAAGGTTAAACTTTATAATGCAAAAGAAGCTGAGTAAAAACTATACTAGGTGGACAGAACTATATAAATGATGGCAAAAGGTTCTAACAAATACAGTTACTTGACAGGACAGCTGCAAATTCCAGAATATTCAGTCTGGGTTATGAAGTTCAAACATCGGAAACTACACATACTTTGCAAGAAGAAAGTGGTTAACCACCCCAAGAGAAAATCATTTTGTTATTTGGAAGGATCAAAGATTCAAATGTACAAAATAACTTCACTTCTAAAAAAATGTACTGGAACCACATCTTCAGAACAAGGGACTTTGGATGATTTGCCATCCTCCCGGGAGGGGCATTCCCAAATGCCACTTTCTTCATCAACTTTAACTATTTGCCACTGGCCCCACAGGTTTTATTAATTCAGTGCCACTTTTGCTTAGTTTTGTAGGATTATAGCTATATAGGATCTCTTATCTTGATAATAATTATTATTTTTAATTGTTAATTTGAATTTAAAATTTTCTAAATTATATTTTTACGTGGAACCCATTTACCTATATTCTAAGTTGTACTTGTTCATAAAATCTTTTCTACATAATATTTAATTTATAATTCAAATTCTAGATGCTTCTAAATTGTATTTATAAATTGACCTTTTCTCTTAATTTACACATGGACCCTTTTTTATTTTGAAATCTTAAATTGTATTTCTAATTTGATTATTTTTAACTGAAATTTTAGTTGCTTACAAATTGTATTTATAGATAGACTCTTCCCTCAATATCAATTTCAATATCAATTGTTTTATTTGTAATAATTTTCAATATATAAATACAATTTAGAAATATCTAGAATTTGAATTATAAATTAAATATTATGTAGAAAAAAGTTTATGAACCAGTACAGTTTAGAATATAGGTAAATGAGTTCCATGTAAAAATATAATTTAGAAAATTTTAAATTCAAATTAACAATTAAAAAATAATTATTATCAAGATAAGAGATCCTATATAGCTATAATCCTACAAAACTAAGCAAAAGTGACACTGAATCAGCAAAACCTGTGGGGCTAGTGGCAAATAATCAAAGTTGACGAAGAAAGTGGCATTTGGGAATACCTCTCCCGGGAGGATGACAAATCATCCAAAGTCCCTCAGAACAACATAGAATGCCAATAGGTGTCTTTCACAGAAACATGGGCATGTTTTATACCATTTCAAGTAACAACTAGAATGTCTATATAGAGCATTACATACTAAGTGTATTATAACCTTAACAAATGCAATTAGGAATAACCTCAAGTCAATCTAAACAACCATATTCCACAGTTTCTCAAGACAGAAAAATAAGTATAGCATATTCCACAGTTTCTCAAGACAGAAAAATAAGTATAGTAACACCGTAAAGGCGTATACACAGGCCCCCAGTATGTGGAATCCAAAAATATCCGTCCGCAAGTCAATCCAAGCAATCAATCCAAGCTTTGCGATTCGTCCTTCTAAAAGGTGCTAAACTGCTAATCATAAGAATCTTATCGCAAGAGAAACCAGACATGCTCGATGTGTGACCTAAACCTTCGAAATACAACTGCGATCAAATTAACCTTGACTCCAACATAGCCCAAAGGCCAAAACACTCCAGTTAGTTAACCACCGGAAATGAAACAACAGATTGTCGGATACCGGCATAGGAGCGGCCGCGGGATGACGGGTTCTGGACGACGAGGTGGGGCGGCGGGCCCCTGGCAGCGAAACCGCCCGGGTAGAAGCCGTCGCGAGGCTCCTCGAGAGAGTTGGCGAGGTTGAGGGCCTCGGCGAGCTTGGAGTCGAGGAGCGAGCCCGGGCGGAGGCGCGGCTGCACCACCACCAGCCGCGGCGGTCGCTCGGGGTCGCGGGAGAGCAGGAAGAGGCCGCGCAGGGGGCCCTCGTCGTCGGAGTCGGCGGGCGACGCGGTCGGGGAGGAGCGCTTGCCGCGGCGGGTGGAGAGGGCGCGGAGAGGAGCGAATGCCACGGATGGTAGGCCGCCGTGTGGGGCGTGAGGGCGGGGGTGGAAGTGCGCGCGCAGGCGGGAGGCGGCGGCGCGGAGCATCGCGGCGGCGGCGGCGATGACGGCGCCCGGAGGGAGGTGTGGTCCACCGCCAGTCGGGTGCGGTGATGAGATGAGAGAGCGGTTGGATCCACGATCCGTGGCCGTGGGACGATTGGGTGCGGACGATGCGACGATCCGTGCGAGGGAAACAGATCCTGCTTCCGGTCTGACCCTGATTGGCTGGGCTAGTTTAGTTCGTAAAAAAATTTGGATTGGGTGTCATATTCTAATAAATATTATTTCAATGTCTAATTTAAAAACTAATTATACGAGGTGAGATGTTAAGAAACGATGAGTCAAATTTTTTAAGTCTAATTAATTCGTTATTAGCACATATAAGATATTGTAGCAGTTATGAATAATCATGAACCAATTAGGCTCAAAAATTTTATATCGCAATTTTTTTAAACTGTGTAATTAGTTGTTTAATATTTTCTTAAACTTTATTTAATGCTTTATACGTGTATCAAAGATTCGTTGTCACAGACGAACGCGAAACTTTTTACGAATCGCACATGGCCTGATTTGATTAGTTGATCCTACGCCTACTACTTTCTTTGTTTCGTAAAAAACAAATCTAGCGTATGACACATTCTACTGTATATGTAGGATGTGTCACAGGATTAGATTTTGTTTTTTTTTTTTACAAAGTGAGTAATGGGTTAGGACAGCTTCTACGTGTATTTATTACAAGGAAGATAGCACTTTAAAGTAAGAGAAACTCTCTTACATATGCAAGATGAGTTGGAATGACAAGAGCGATAAGTTAATTCTGCACTTGTGCTTAATAACATGATATGTTATGGTAAGAAACCTATGAATCGTTCACTTGAAGTGATAAGGTAAAAACATTAAAACATTTTTTATAGTGCGCTGGCAAATATCAGCAATAATTATTGTTACATTGAAATAGAAAACTTAGGACATTATTATGTTATACAGAGTCTTGTCTGAGTTGTTCATGTATTTATGTATGCAGTAATTAAGTGATTTTGGATTTTTTAAGAAGTCATATGAAAGAGATGTCCCATGTGAATTTATATTAAAAAACTTCATGTATGGGTATATATGCAACAAATAGAAAGCATAAAAAATAATATATTAAATATGCTTATATTCAACCAAATAGATAATATATTATACAACTAGGGCATTTTAAAGAGAATAGTTAAATTTTGACCCTTAAAATCTAAATTTAGTTATTATTCGACAATATGATGTACGCTCCAACGAACTTTTTATCACCGCTCTCCAAAGTTAGCAAGGAGAGGATGACTGATGGCCTCAAGATCCACGTGCAGCAATCTCAATTGCAGAAGAATTTTAGTCATTTATAAATGACATGGTATTTCAAGAGACTCAATTTCTCGAAGGAAATTTTTTTATAAAATTACTAAAATTTAAGTATGAGATTGAGATGTTATGATATATTTAGCTATCTATCTATATTTATTAAATAGATAATAACATCTATATAGACTATTATGCATGCCAACAACCATCCGGACTACTGTACACGCAGTAATCGATTGCAATCCGTATCGAAGAGCAACACACAACCTTCCGCAATTACCAGATAATAAATCTAATCTAACAATTAAACAATCAAACCTAGCGTCGGAAAAAAGCAAATCTCCCCGCCACCGCTGTACACGAGCGTCCGTCACCGTGTTGATCCAACCTTGCAGGCCAAGAGACAGATACGCCACGATTTCTCTTCACCCGTGCCACGCCACGCCGCGGTCGGTTCGCGCCTCCCGACGCGACGCACGGCGACGAGACGGTCCCCCTTCCCTCCCGGCCTCCCGTCCCCGGCCGCCTCCCGCCGTCCGGCGCCGCCCGCCCATCAATCCAACTCCGAATCCTCCTCCCCTAAACCCCCCCGCGGCGCCGCAACCGACCAACACGTGGGAGGAGGGCGAGTCGAGCGTAGACGAGGTGGGGAATTCGAGTGTTCGACCGGGGGCGGAAGCATGAGCTTGGCCTCCCCCGCGCCTAGGCGTCGTCGAGCTCGAATCGGGAGATAAGGAAGCCAGCGGCGGGCGCGAGCACCTGGGGTGGGGGGAGATGGCCTCGCAGGAGGATGACCGCGCGGGCGGCGGCGGCGGCGGAGGGAGGAAGGAGCAGGAGCGGCGCCCGTCCAAGGCGTGGGGGATCCTCCTCTTCGGCCTTATCGGCGCCACCACCGCCACCTTCGCGGTGAGCAGAGCACCCGCCCTCCTTCCCTGGTTGGTTGATTGGGTGCTATGCAGCCCCCCAGCTTACTACTAGCTTGCTTGTTTAGTTTCACGCCTTTCGTGATGACTGATTCCATTTAGTTTGTGCTTTTGATGAAATTTGCTCATGTACCTGCCATTCGGTGTCAGATGCTCCAATTTGGCTGTTTGCATCGTTTCATGCCCAAGAAAGTGGTGCCTTTACTCTAGGATTTAGTGCATATTGCTATTATGCAGCTCCTTGTGACATATAAGAATTTCGTTCCTCAAACCTGTTAACAGTAATGCTCTTGGGCCTTGGCTTCATATTGGTCTCTTTTTTGACCAAAGTCCAAAGTCGTAAATGTGTTATCTTAAGATTGCAAGCACTGCTAGGCAGATACTACTCATCATCATGCTTGCAAGGTGTGTTGCTAGTAATTATTGATATTATTGGAAATTCTTTGGTATCTTCGTTCAACTGTGAAATACAGTTATATTACTGCTGGAAGCAAACCCTTGGTGTAAGCTATTGTTACGACTTACAAGTTACACGATCACCAGTGCTTGACCTTTCTGTTTATTCTTTCCATGCAAATTTCAGGTTGCTCAAGTTCGCAGAAGTGTTGATTGGGTCTACAGTCAGGTACTCAGATTAATATATATCTGTTTGTTGATTGCTCAAATGCAAATCCTTGCACTTCTTTGAATGTAGCCATCCAAAAGTAACCGCTCCCCTTCGAGTTTCTTATCTAATGATGAGTGTTCTATTCAAGTAGAATTTATTCAAGTGAAGCACCCAAAACTTTGTGGTTTTGAGTCTTGTGCAATATAGAGACATCAGACATGATCTGTGTTGTTGGGTGTTTTTGTGTGTGTTGGGGGGCAGGGGCGCGCATTAAAACACGACATATGGCCTTTTGACATTTACTCTGTCCCAAAACTAGTAACATGCCGATGCATTACAATGGGCCAGGCCCATAGGATTGGGGATGGGCTGGGAGTATAGAATTGAGTATATCTAACTGGTTCTCTCATTAACCGCTTATTTCTTTTTTTTAGTTTTCTTAGAGGTGGTGTTTGCGGTTTTTTAAGGATGGTGGTTGTACGAGGTGGGTAGGAGGATGAGCCTGTTTTCAAGTAGTAGAGATGAGAGTTCAACCATTCATAAATATATAGGTTAGCTACAAGAAATAGTATTGAATTTGGCTTACAAAATGCTTTCATAGTATATAAATTATCAATCTTGATTGTATATTATTATTGAAATCCACAATCAATGCTTTATTTTGGAGACTGCCAGAAACTACTTACATTTTGGGTCGTTTGGGTGTAACGGATTGTTTGCTCAAATGAAGTAAACTTTGGCGATTACAAATTTGATGTGTCAATACCATAGAACAAGATGATTATGATAGGCTAGTAGGGTAAGCGCCTCTCCCTCGTCAATTCTACTCCATTCAGGGATTTGCGTAGGAACATAGCTGCACTCATTTCCTTGCTGTTGCATTTGATTATTACTCAAGTCTTCGTGCTGTATGCGAGAATCCCTTTGGTTCTAAATTGTTATCCCAACAAAAACACCGTGATGTAGTCAGTAAGCTAGCCAATATCAGATGACTGATTCATCCTCCTGCATCTCCACTGTATGCTTATACTTGTTTGTATTTTGAGTTTTGACTCTTTTCATCATTTACTTATATGCTCCTTTTATGCCTTCCTTTCAAAAGTTGAATAAGATACAGACAACATCTTGGAGGAACGCAAGTAACAGCTCTAATCGTGGAAGTTTTAGTGAGGATGCTAGGAGAAGATATTACCAACGTATGCAGCAGGAATATGAAGAGGAACAAGAGAGAGTTGTGAGTTTAATAATGCAGAATCTTTTTAACTTCTTTAAATTTCAAGACATGCATTTATCTTTAAACTTTGAATTTGGTAGTCAGACATGAATGCTATCTATATATTGTAACTGCTGTTGTAAAGGTTTAGAAATTATAGTGAGCTGTATTTTAGTTAAAGTTTCACACATTCAGAAGTAATAAATAAATCCTATTCCATCACTTAACTGTCTCAATTCAACATCTTCTCAAGACCTTTTCCCTTCAGTATGCTAACCCCCTTTTTTTTGCAGCAAAGAATAAGACACATGCAAAGTGTTTTCAATAGAGAGAGGAACAAGTTTAGGAGAAGTTATGAAGCTTGGAGGGAGAATGGCCCTCCAGGTGGATATAATTATGTCCCACGGGATGACTGGTACTGGCAGTCAGATACATCACACTCAGAACATAAAAATAGGCGGACATATACTCCTGCAGGACCTAGGGCATATTCTATGTCACATCACTATACGGTCCTTGGTCTCGATAGGTATTTGTTTAAATCTCTAGAACTAGAACTTCTGTTCTGTTCATCTGTTAATATAGAGATATATTTGGCTCCCATACTCGGTATTAAAAATGATATCTGGTTGACTGTATGTTATACATAGTTGAGATTGGGGTTTAGTAGTTTGATTTAGAGGACTCTGTTAAGCATTTCATTTGGTACTGACCCATTGACTTCCTTTTTTATGCTATAATCTGGCTAACACACTAGTCAAATGAGCATTCCTTTTATTGCACTGAGTTCTTGTGTTTGGTATTGAACCTGGCTACTGCATTTTTTTTAATTGCTTCAGTACTGCCATTCTTTGAACCCAGCATACCTGAAGTCCCTAATTAAGTGGTTCTTTGATAGTAGTAAACTGTCATAAGCATATTTTAATCATCTGGCATGTGAGGGTTTTGATTATAGTGTCATTTTTGCATTACTATGTTTTGCCATATAATCAAGGTTAAATTGACATTGCTATGTTTTTCCATATAATCAAGTTAGTTATATAGATTTTTTTAGCAAATTCTGGTTAGGTGAAGCATTTCTAGCAAAACAGATTGTGAATTAGTTGGTACCAGAACATTACACTTGAAATCCTTCTGTAAATCAACTCAAGTGACGAAAGCACACTGTAATCAGCACAGAAATGATAACTTGTGATCCTTAAAGAAAGGATAATCCTTCCTCAGGACAGACATTAAGGCCCACAACCTGAGTTCAGTTAACTAGGATATGTTGATGTACAGACAACTCTATTTTGTATTGCATTTCTAAAAGTTACTTCTTGCAACCTAAATGTTGATACTTCTCATGGTTCTTGATGGAAAGAAACAAATAAATAATTATGTCGAACTTGTTTGATTAAACACAATGATGCTTTTATCCCTCTTTCTTTTTCCTAAATTGTATTTGTTTGACAATAATCTATCTTCACAATAGTATGATGTGCTACAGATATATCAATTTGTCCTAACAAGCCATGTCCTTTGTAGGTCGCGAACAACACCATATACTGATGCAGAAGTCAAGGTATTTTGTTCAAATATCTGTCATCCTATTATTTGTCCCAATGGTTTAAATACTTGTTCATCCTGAATGGAAGGTTATGGCATGTTCCAGCTTTCTTTGTTGCTTTCCACTACCTCTTTTTTACATCCCTTTGTTGTGCTGTTGCTCTTCTGATTGATTAATGAGCTATAGTAATTTTCATGTCTTTTCTTACTAACAAATGGAAACATTATGTCTGAATTGATCATTTATTTGTGTTTCATATCACTGATCAAACATCCAAGTCAACTAAAAATCCTTTAAGTTAGCTATCCACAAATTGTACCCTATTCATTTGTATGGATGATGAAGATTGTCTTGTTCCAAATTTTACTATGCAGGAACACCTCTTTGAGTGTATTTGTCAACAAGTATTTACATGATCTGCGGCATGCAAAAGTCTTTGCTCATCATTCGATTATACATGATCTCATTGGATTCCACCAATCAAATACTTCATGTTTTATATTCTTTCCAAAATTATATATCAATATATCAAGTATTTAAGTTGCTTTTTAAGAAGATCTGGTTATGAAGGGATGGCTAAAAAATGTCCAATTCATTAAAAAAATTATAATTTCCTCATTTCCTTATTCAAGAGATACCCCCAAAGTCTTATTGTTCTGGATATGCAGACAGCGAGTTCTTTGTTTTGGTATAAATCAATGCTCGTTCTTTGTGATATGTATATGAGTATCTAACCTCAGAAATTTACTTGCTGCAGAATGCTTTTAGAACAAAAGCAATGGAGGTTCACCCCGATCAAAATCAAGACAATAGAGGTGGGTAACAACTCCATGCCTTTTTTTTCGTGGATAATGTGTTCCGTCCTATGTATTGTGCTGTGATGTATCAACGAATACCATGAATATTTTGTGTTGTGCAGAGGCTGCAGAAGAGAAGTTCAAGGAGGTCGTCAAATCATACGAAGCAATAAAACTGGAGAGAAAAAATGATGAAAGATGAATGTGAATACGTAGCTTCACTGGAGCTCATTGGGAACATAGAAAGGATTAATGAAAACAATACCATATCAGCAGACCTTGCAATCAAGTGGATGATCAGTAAGGTTCGGCTGTGGCTTTTGATAGCCTGTAACACAAGTTATATTTGAAGTTTTTGCTTGGGAGCACACGGCCCTGATGTAGAGTAGGATATTTTGTCGACAAAGGTGCAAAAGAAAATAGCTCACTGCGCTACTAATCTGAGGTGCATAATTTGGACAGCGGCTGAGCATTTTTGTTGTGTATGCCTGCTGATTCAATTTTTATTACTTGTAGAAAGTAGAGTGAAGATTGGATCGAAAATAATATAGAGCCATAATACTGTAGCAAAAATGTTTATTACTCTGTTGAGCAGTAGCTGTCCTCTAGTGCACAATGGTACTGTCTGCGCTAATGATGCATCTATGGACAACCATAATCCAATTAATTCGGTTTGGTACACCTGATACTGTTGATTCTGCTTAGACCAGGTACAATAGCAAGCTATAAGCTGGCTTTAAATATATTTTAAAGAGATACAAGAAAAGCAGTGGACTACTAATTTGCTGCTAGCTGCATCATGGGCTTTAAAACGCAGTGTGTGTATGATATGTGGGATCATATATTAATATTTTGTAGTTAACTATTATATGAATTGGCTATTAGACTGAGCCAGTAGTTAGCTATACTATTGAACTAACTTGCTCCTGGAAGGTCGACGACATCAGCTTGGAATTGTGGGATTGAGATCTATGACATATGCAGTCATAGGTAGATCCGCAAGTTTGGCACTGCACATAAGCAAAATTTGGATCCCTAGAGTTACATTAAACAGTTGTAGCATAACTGCGTATACAGCAGTCACACTAGGGACTGCACTGAATCCAAATCTAAAATTGGGGTAGGGCATGTGCAATACAAGACCCTCTAATTGAGTGTCTAGAGTGCCACGGTGGCTAAGATCACTTGTTTCAAAATTTATTTATTTTTTTTATATTGTGAATGGTTTTAGTTGTAGCTTTAAGTTTTCATGTCGGTCTTTGATATATTTTATTTAAACCCTCATATTTTTAATTTGCATATAAGTCCAATATTTTGCAATCACCCTCCAAAATCAAAAGAAATATAAAAAACCACATCCAGTTCCCCTATCCTCTCCGTCGCTATCTCCCCCGTCCCATTGATTTCCCGTCGGCTCGGTCGGCTTGTCTCTATCCTCTCCCCCCCTTCTCCAATGGGTAGGGCAGGCAATAGATTATGCGGCAAGGCCTTTCTTCTCTTCTCCAACCGGTAGTGTAGGAGGTGATGGCACTAGGAGAAGGTGGCGACATGTGGATATGGTATCGTCGACAAGACGGTGGTGTGGTGACTACGTCTCGCTTCTCTAGCAGGTGTGGCATCAGATTGGGCACAAGGGTCTTCAGATATGCTCATCCCCCTTCCTCCTCACTGTCATTGTTTGAATCTAGCCACAACACCAATATTCAGAAGGTCATGGTGACACTACAAAGAGGTCATCCCTTCCTTCAATCTGGCGTTTCTCTGACTAGCACAACTCCTCAACCCTTTGAATCTAGTTGTCACCGCCTCCGTCATCCTCCCCCACCCAACCACCCTAGAGGTCGACAAATATAATCGTCGATGTTGTTCATTCGGGGACTCCGTTGTCTTGGCCATCACACTTTCAGCATATGTAGTGAGGTAGAGGAGGAGACCACAAGCATGTGGTGAGGCTTGCTCTTTCTCCATCGTGTGCCTTCAGACGTGGCTTTTAATGAGAGAACCTTGGCCTGCAGAAAACACTATAGTCCTACATAAGACACTCGATGGCCACCCCTTCTATTCTCCAAATCGACGTTTTCTCTACGTGGATTGGCAAACCCATTTGCCGCCGTGGCACATTGTACATACCCTTAGGCCATTCATAGTGCATTGGATCCTTATCGAGGATTCTCATCCTCCAACTACGATGAAACCACTCATCCAAAAAACATCTCATATGGTGCAAGTGGCTTCAACTGGTACAACTAATTTTCATGTATGCTCATACACTTTTTTATTTGACTTCTCATATTTCTCTTATTTATATAGAAGTCCAAATCTTTACAATAAATGCCCTAAAAATAATAAATTAGTACTAAATCTTCTCATCTTCTCTCTCCATCATGTTCCCTCTTTCCTTCACCTCTATCGCCTCTGGATCCTTCTCTCCACCGGTGGCTTCTCCCATCCTCCTCTTATCTCGTCATCGGTGGCCTCTCCTCCTCCCCTTATCCTGTTGTCGGCCTCTCCCCTCTCTTCCCCATATCTCGTCCCCAACTATTCTCCACCAACTCACCTTGTCGAGACAGATCGAGCTGGGCAGTGTCGCACTAGTTGCGTGGCTGAGGAACTCCCGTAGGCGTAGTAGCGCCCATGAGCTCCCGAGGCGTGGATCGAGCCATGCTGACACCGTAACCTTCAAGATACACAGATCGACTCAGGGCAACACTAGGCCTCATCGTTGCTGCGTCAGATCTAGCGGCGATGGCGTGTGACGATGCAACCAGGGAGGGTTCCCTACCCCTCCTCAACTCGACGATATGGCTCAGTGAGTTTTGAATCTTATTCCGTTACTAGCTTCTCTCACTCGTTATCACCCCACTTCGGTCGCTTCCAGCACTTGTCTCCTCTCTTACTCTACTATCAGTGATTGTCACTTGTCGTGAT
This sequence comes from Oryza brachyantha, assembly GCF_000231095.2. NCBI lineage: Eukaryota > Viridiplantae > Streptophyta > Magnoliopsida > Poales > Poaceae > Oryza > Oryza brachyantha. Next base: position 24,411,419 of record NC_023165.2, read on the forward strand.
TAGCAGTGGTGATCCTATATATACTTTCCCAGGGTCCTCGGACCCCGGGGAAATTATCCAATTCTTACTAAATTATATCATATTAATTAGTGTACAAGTATAAAAATTAATAATTAAGTACGTATTAGACCCACAGTAATTTCTGCTCTAGGTTTGCCACTGGTGACTAGTCAGTAACATGGCTGTAGCCATGACTCTCCTAATGCAGCTCCCTATGAGTAGCTTCACGGGTTGAATTGACGAAGCTAACCATGATCTCAACCTCCTCTCTCTTCTAAGGGCAGCTCTAACGTGCGTGCTAAGGTGCCAAGAAGAGAGAGAAATGAACATGAGAGGTGCTATACGTTAGAGCAAAGGTGCTAGCTTGGAATTTGAAAGCACATGCACTTCTCCCAGCACCCGGTGTGAAAGACTTTTTGTCAAAGGAGTTAATGCTACTGTTGTACTATAAGTCTACCCACCAAATAGTTTTATAGTCCGCAGGACTCATCTTAGCATAGACTATAAGGGCAACTCCAACCCTTGGTGCTTAGTGAGGTGCTTAAAATAGGATTAAGCTAAGCACTACACTTAAGAGTCTACTTGGTTCAATGCTAGAGTCTTAGACAAATGCTTAAAATTATGATTACCATTTGTATCACCCATCTAAGCACCAACCCTCTCCAATGCAACAGCTACTGCCTCTCTCCCTGTCACCGACTACCAATTTAATTTTGTCTGAACCCAGCTCTGTCACAGCCAAAACTTACTCCTCTCCTCTCGAACGTTCTACACTCTGCTTAATGCTCAGCCACAAGACCCACAACCAGCACTCATGTGAAATGTTCTTCCCTGGGCTAACTGTGCTGCCTCCTCTCTCAGCTTCTCCCCTCAACCTCAGCCGTTCTTCCTCCTTCCCCCATGCCAAGAGTATGCTAGATGGAAGGAGCTAGAGCCGGTGGGCACGCGCGCACAAGTCCCACGCCGGTCCGCCCAGCCCGGCGTTACCACCGCACGCAACGGCGACGGGTGGAGCTGGAGCTGCAAGTGGAAGAAAGCGGAGCTCGGCTGGATCCATGCCAGATCCTTCCTCCTGGACAGTGCCCCCTCCCCTCTCCTCCCCATCCCCCCTCCTAGTGCTGCAAGTGGAAGATGGTTGGATCTGGGCTGGATCTGGATAAAACCATGTGAAGGTGTCTTTGTTTCTGTTTAATATCTTTGCATTTTTAGTTACAGTAGATCGTCTTGTGTTATTCAGGAAAAAAAGTGTGCGGGTAATTAAAAGTACACACTATTACAAACTTAACTTAGTTTTAGAGCAATATTAAACTATGATGCTAATGGCCGATGTGTCCTCCCGTAGCAAATTATAAAGAAGTAAACGCTAAAGTTGCCCTAGATACGGTCAGGTGGCGAGTTGATTGTGCCACACCCACCACGTGTCGGTGCACTGTGAATGCCTTTGTGTGCTATGTGACTGTGCCACAGCTGTGAGCCCCTGACGAGCACCATGCGGCGCCTCCTCCTCTCCGCTCCGCTGCGCCGCCGCGGCCTATGCACGGCCGCGCCCGACCCCGCGCTCGCCTCCTCCGCGGAGCTCGCGTACCGCCTCCTTCGCCGCCACCACGCCGACCCCAAGAGACTCACCGCCGCGCTGTCGGGCTCGGGCCTCGACCCTTCCTCCCCGCGCCTCCTCGACGCCGTCCTCCGCCGCTGCGGCGCCGCCTCCGCCCTCGCGCTCCACTTCTTCCACTGGTGCTCCCCGTCGCTCCCGGCGCCGGGGCCGCTCCCCTCCTCCCTCGCGCTCCTCGCCAAGTCCTTCTCCCGCGCCTCCTCTGCGCCATCCCCTTCCCTCCTCGCGTCGCTCCCCGCCCAGCTCCTCTCCCCGTCCCTGCTCTGCCCCGTCCTCCGCCGCCTCCCGCCCCCGCGCCTCCTTCCCTTCGCGCACGCCCTCCTCTCCGCCCGCCCCGACCACGACCACCCCTCGCTCTTTCTCTCCCTCCTCGAGTCCCTCACCAAGATCGGCCATGTCACCACCGCCGAGCAGCTCGTCGAGGAGCTCCAGCCCAGGCTCCCTCTCTCGCTCCGTCACTACACGGCGCTGCTCTACGGGTGGTGCCGCCTGGGCAAGCTCGACGAGGCCAAGCACGTGCTGGCCCGCATGAAGGCCGCGGAGGTCGCCCCGGACGTCGTCGTCTTCAACACCCTGCTCACCGGCTTCGTCGCCGACGGGCGGTTCGAGGACGCGTTCGAGCTGGCGCGTGAGATGGAGCGGCGTGGCTGCCCGCCGAACGCCGTTTCGTACACCACCCTGATGCAGGGGCTTGGCGCGAGGGGGCGGGTTGATGAGGCAATGCGGGTGTTTGTGGAAATGCGCAGGAAGGGGTGTGCCCCGGATGCTGTCACTTATGGCACTCTGGTTACTGCGTTCTGCAAGGCTGGCAGTATATCACGGGGATATGAGTTCTTGGACGCCATGGCGAGGGAGGGCCTGCGGGTGGATGCCGGCGTATACGTCGGGTTCTTTGTCGCGCACGAGAAGAAGGAGCAGCTAGAGGAGTGCTTGGAGTTGATGGAGAGGATGAGGGAGTGCAGGTGCCCACCAGACCTCAGCATCTACAATGTGGTGATCAGGCTGGCCTGCAAACTAGGGGAGATGAAGCAGGCTGTGGCATTGTGGAACGAGATGGAGAGTGGCGAGCTTAGTCCTGGGGTTGACACATTTGCTATCATGGTGAATGGTCTCGTTGGCCAAAGCGCGCTGGTTGAGGCGTGCGGTTATTTCAAGGAGATGGTTGGGAGGGGACTCTTTGTTGCACCCCAATATGGGGTGCTGAAGGACCTCCTCAATGCATTGGTCAGAGATCAGAAACTTGAGCTTGCCAAGGATGTTTGGGAATGCATCATGAGCAAAGGTTGTGAGCTCAATGTTGGCGCATGGACAATCTGGATTCATGCGCTGTATGCAAAGAAACATGTCAAGGAGGCCTGCTTGTATTGCTTAGACATGCTTGAGGCTGGGCTGATGCCGCAGCCGGACACGTTTGCAAAGCTGATGAAGGGACTGAAGAAGCTCTACAACAGGCAGATTGCTGCTGAAATCACCGAGAAGGTTAGAAAGATGGCAGAGGAGAGACATGTTAGCTTCAAAATGTATAAGAGGCGTGGGGTGAAGGATCTTGAAGAGAAGCCTAAGGCAAAGGCGAAGAGAAAGGAAGGACAGAAAAGGAGTCGCTGGAGGCAGGCTGGTCAGAGTCGATCCAGTAGGCATGCTGACAAAACTGACCTTTTGGATGATTTTGATGATGAATAATTTCCTGCGATGACTCCTTTTTGCCTTCTGGTAGTATAATTTTTATGTATAGTTTCAATTTAGAAAATTATTACCCTAGATCATTCTGCATCAAGTTTAATATTTTTACCTGGAGATTCACTGGATTGTACTGTTGGCCATCCGAACAAGACTGTAAACATGTCAAAAAAAATATAGTGGTCTTTCTTTCTATGCAAATTGAGCGAACTGCAAAAATTTTTAGGTGCAGAGAAACAGATGCTCGTCTCAAACAATCTACTTTGTGTCTGACATGTTGTTATGTGGTCTGCAATATGATTGTGATGATAAGTATACCTCATTTTATTTGATTTGTGATAACTGATAAGTTGATATACGCTGTCAAATACTACTACGTAGCAGTATCTTTTTCCAGGTTCGAGAAACATAGAATCTCTCTGTTTGCTTTATCCATTGCAGTTTAAAGTATCGCCAATAGTGTTAATACTTTAAGCTACATCTTTTAATTACTCTCTTTATTTCATATCGTAAAACATTTTTAGAATGCCTAGATTTATATTGATTATTGATTTTTATGCGAAACCTATGTAGTATTTCTTCAGTGTTCTTTACTCTAGGCAGCGAAGAGCCGAATAAACATGGTATGGGTTTTCAATTGTTCTTTTGGCCAAGTACATCTCTAACAGCAGCATGACCAAATTTCACTCTCCAAATATCTATTTCGTCACTCTCTATTTTATTTTTCTTTACTTCAACAGTTTCTTCATCACCCCTCTCTATTTTAACTATTTTAAGTCTATAACAACCGACCCACATGTGAGCCTCCTTTACCCTTTCTTCCTTTTATCTCCCTCTTCCTCTTTCTCTCCATCCAACGAGATTTCGACGGCCGCGGCGGTCTCGGGGCGGGGCGGGCGGAGACCAACAACGGCGGCGAGCAGCTACACGGGGCGGGCGGCTGCTCTCCTCGGCAGCTCGGCCTGCACCAGACCGAGATGGACCTCGCCGCGCCGCCGCAAGACAAGCGCCGCCGCGAGCTCACGCTGCTGCTGCAGTGCACGGAGGAGCCTAGGCTGCAGGATCACAAACTCATTCTTTTTAGCTACTACTACATAGCTGTTTATGATGAACTCACTCATTCAATTCATTCCCCTGAAACCAATCAATCGATCTACTAAACTAGTTCCTCAAGCATATATGCAGTTGTGTGGGCAATAAAAAGTTTTTAATCTATGTTTAACAGCAAGAAAAAAGATGAAGAACAACACAATCACCATAAAAAATGGATTAAATCTCCCCTGAAGGGGTGGGGAAAAGGAGAGTGAGATTGAGTAAGAGAGAATCCTCAGATCGATCATCCAATCCAGTCAACACCGCATGAACAAAACAAACAAACAAACAATCTATCACAGTGAATCGTAGGCCAGATGCGCGTGCACCAGATTGTCTTGCCGGCGAGAAGAGGAGCGCTCTGCTTGGCGTAGCCTCCAGAGCCTAGCCTGCAGTGCGCGGAGTTGGTGAACGCGGACAACCTCGACGAGGCGCACCGCGCGCTGCTGGAGATCGCCGAGCTCGCCACGCCGTTCGTCACCTCCACACAGCGTGTCGCCGCCTACTTCACGGAGGCCATGTCGGCGCGCTTCGTCAGCTAGTGGCTCGGGTTGTACGCGTCGCTGCCCAACCACCTCCCGGCGCGGCGCGGGAGCCGGAGCGGGCGGGTCGGCCCGACGCGGGAGCCGGAGCGGGCGGCGAGGGAGGCGGCGCGTCGCCAGAGTTGGCGAGAGGCGGCGCCTCGCCGGAGCCGGAGCGGCTCGGGATGGAGATGACGTCTGCCACAGCTGCTCGGGAGCGGCGGCGACCTCGACGACCTCCAGCGGCGGCGGCTGCTGCCTTTGTCTCCGACGTTTGCATCTTCTTCCCGGACAGCTACGGCAGGGAGAGGGCTTGAACGGCGCCAGCGCTGGCGGCGGCCTGGTCAAGCGGCGGCATCGGCCTGGCCGAGCTGGTTGGGGGCCGCAGAGAGCAAGGATGGAGATGTGGGGTGTGTGGGGCCCACAGATGGCCACTCTGTAATGGCTGGCCAACTTTGGTAAGTGAAAAGGCAAATTTGACCGGCCATTTGGCCATGCTGTTGGAATGTATTTTTAATTAAAATAAATAAATTTTAGCTTGGCCAGCATTTGACCATGCTATTGGAGATGATTAAGCTATATAACGATGCCCACTCCATGAAAAACAATCAAAAAACATGTTATGTTTTCCGTAGTAAAAACGAATGAACAATATATAATTTTAAAAGAGTAACATTTAGAGAACCTAAATCTAAAGAATAAACCATCAAGGGTGAATGTCCTTGGTGAATGTCCTTGAACTTTTGCTTCGAGTCTGTCCGCGTCCGCCCGCCATCGTCCACCGTCGCCCGCCTTCTCCATCGTCTGCCCGCCTCCGCTGACGTCGCGCTATGCGCCGCCACATCGCGCTCTCGCCGCTACATGTGGCACGCCTCCACTATCTTTGCGCTCAGATACGCCTCACGTACCAGCGCGTACCTGGTACCAGATGATACACTGGTGTGATACCAGGTGGTATCATCTGGTATCATAGTGTCGAGCAACAAGAGAAGCTCAAAAGGATACAGATATCATATGGTAACAGGTTGTACCAAGCGGTACCATATAGTTCTAAATGATATCATATGATATCAGCATGTATCAACATGTACTAATAAGTATCGATAGTTATCGCTTGATTCACGTATGGAAACCTGGATGATACCGATTAGTATTAACATATGTTAGATGATACCAAAAGATGCTAGAAGGTATCAACATATATCAATCCACTAGGTTCTAAATAGCACCACATGGTATTAGAAGGTATAACAGGTATCGCATGATATCAAAAGATATCAATATGTATCAGATGACGATAGCGGCAACCAACCCCCACTTCATGGAGAGAAAGATGCATGCATGCGATTAATTGACTACAGAGTAATTAACATTCAATAAATGACTTACGATGGTACGTGCCTTGATCTCTTCCACGGCGAGCAGCGGCCGCCCCGCCGCGTCCTCGAGCGACGCGAGCACGTCGAGGAAGTCGGCGGTGTCCCTCCGCTCGCCGGCTTTCCTCAGCAGCCGCCACCGCTCCACTCTTTCCTCGACGACGGCGGTGGCTCGCCGAAGTGGCGCCACCCTATGACCAGCATTAATCGTCCCGTTCGTACGGTATCCCTTTCTCCGCTTTTCTATTATTAAAATATATAATTATTGATTTATTTCGTTATAATTTAATTTATTACTAAAGTAACTTTAAATATGATTATAATTTTATATATTTGGATAAAAATATTAAATAAGACAAAGAATCAAATATAAATTTACAAGTCAACGACGTCAAATAAAAGATCAGAGAGAGTACAATAGAAAACAAAAACAATAGCTACTGGTTTTAAGATGAATGGGATTATAGTTGGCCATAAGACTCGAGACCCGACGGCTCGGCCCAAGGCACGGCGTCGCGGCCCGGCCTAAGCACAACATGGCCTGGTCGGTGTCGGGCCCGAGCCGGCCCGGCCCGACGGTTGGGCCATGCCTGGGCCGCACCCTCGGCACGGTGGGCTAGCCCGGTTCAATAAAAAAATATTAAGGATCTTAAATAGACTTAACTTATTCATGTAAGGCCTAACAAAAAAAGAAGTATATAAAATAGACTTATTCTAGTCTTATATAATCACAACCCAAAGAAGAGGGAGCGAAAATAGACTTATTTTAATAGCCCAAAAAAGTGATGGGTGAAATAGACTTATTTTTTAAAAAAGCACGATGGACCATCGTGCCTTCGTGCTTTGCCAACACGACCCGAGTGGTATTGGGCCATGCTTGGGTCACCGGTGTTGTCCGTGGGCCGACCCGGCATAGCCTGGCATGTTTGATCGGGCCGTGCTGGCCCGACGGACTTCGGCACGAGCCCGACCGTGCCTGGGCCATGCCGGCCCAGCCCGCCCATTTGGCCATCTATAAATATCCTAAAATAGCCAAACAGGCCCTTGGCCCTTCCCCCCGAAAAATTTGAAATCCTTTTCGCTCCCCTCTCCGCGACCTCCTGATTCCCCACTCCGGCTGCAGGGCGGCGATGGCGGACGCGCCGCCGCCGGTGCTGACGCTGCAGGTGAAGAAGGGCCGCCGCGGGGTCGAGACCAGGCAGTGGCGCGCGGGCTCCGTGCTCCGCGTCGGCCGCGTCGCCACCGGGAACGATCTCGCCGTCCGCGACGCGGGGGCGTCGCAGCGCCACCTCTCCATCTTGTTCCTCCCGCCGCCGGCCGCGCGGTGGGCTGTCTCCGACGTCGGCTCCTCCAACGGCACCCTCCTCAACGGCGTCCCCCTCGTGCCCACCGTCCCCACCCTGCTCTCCGACGGCGATGCCATCAAGATCGGGGAGTCCAGCGTGCTCGCCGTCTCCATTGCGCCCGATTCGGATCCCAACCCTGGCCCAAGGCGCTCCTCGCGCCAATCCGCAGCAGTGGTGGTGGAGCAGGAGAAACCCCCTCCCGTGACCCGCCGTGGCGGACGGAAGAATGCTGCTGCGGCGGCGGAACCGCCCGATGCGGAGAAGGAAGAGCCAGAGCCGGAGGAGGCACCAGTGGTGACGCGCCGCGGTGCTCGGAAGAAGGCCGCCGAGCTCCCTAAAGAGGAGAAACAGGAGAAGGGGAAGGATAAGGGACAGGAGAAGGTGGACGACGACGAGGAGGAGGAGGTCGTGGTGGTGACCCGCCGCGGTGGACGGAAGAAGGCCGCGGAGCCCCATAAAGCGGAGGAGGAGCACGAGAAGGGGAAGGATGAGGAACAGGAGGAGAAGAACGAAGGCGAGGAGAAGGAGGTGGAGGTGGCGGTGGTGACACGCCGCGGCGGGCGGAGGAAGGCGGCGCCGGAGGCAGTGCTTCCGCCACCGCCCCCAAGGGCAAGGTCGACTAGGGCAGCGGCCAGGAGAGGCAAAGCAGCAGATACAAACCTCGATGATGGGGAGAGTGAGATGGCCGGAAAGGGACGGGGAAGGGCCACGAGGTCTAGTTCAAGGAAGGCTCGGAGTACTGTTCCTGAGGACAGCGACGGCGGGGAACGGCAAGAAGGCGCGGTGTCCGACGCAGAAGAGCAGGTAGCGGATCAACCGAGGGCAGTGGCAGCGACGGATGGTGAGGAGCAATATGATAAGGTGGAAGCCATGGATGGAGAAGTGGGACAGAATGCCAAGACATCGGAGGCGCCAGTGGGTCGGGGAGGGCGGGCACGAAGAGCTCCAAAGGGGAAGAAGGCTAAAGCTCAGCGTGCTGCTTCTGCCAACGGGGCTGAGGAAGAAGACGGTGGGAAGAGCAGCAGCTTGGAGACCATGACACTGAGGGAGTGGTTTGGGAGGATGAATGTGTACCTCCCGAGGATGATCAATGAGGCCGCCGAAGAGGCGCTTTCGGCCTTGCGGGAGAGGCATCGGCGTATAGATGAGTACATTTCAACGCTTGAGGATTAGCTGCGATCCTGCGTGAGATTTCTTGGTATGTTCAGCTCCAAGGGAAATGTTTATTTCTGTGCAGCAAGTTCAGTTTTCTTTGTGAACTTTCTTACTGCTGGCAGAATGTCCTATTATTTGCCAGGGCAAACAGATAACTGAACCTTTCGTTGTTATGTCACTTTCTCGTTAGTGATTGCCATTTTCTAGCGATGATCCACATTCTGCAGTAATTGGTAGTTCATTTTATTAGGATGTATGTGTTGAGAATTGTACCTGAATGTAAGCCCCTTGCAGCATAAATTTACCGGTAGTAAGTTTTAGATATTGTGCCATGCCTATTGCATTGTTGCTAATTATCAATCTGGATCTGTGTTAACATTTTGTTTTGAGTTAAAATTCTGTGGCAGCAATTTTGTCCACTTTTCATGTTAATTGAGAATTTTTGTATATACCTAATAAATTGGTACTGTGCTCTTGTCATCTGCTACTTTTGTCTTCACCCCAAATGATTAGACACTCAGTAAGTCAGATTTTATAATTTCTCCCCCAACATTCAGAATGTCAACTGGCTAACCACTACCGCAACCATTACTCAATATCCTAGTCTCCTACTACGATGGGTACAATGATGATGTAGTCGAAAGTTTAAGTTTACATAATTACTGTTTTCTGATCAATTCCAGGTATTCAAGTGTAGCAATTAAAATATGCAATTAGAAGATGCTTCGATCTGCAGATTGTTCATTGCTGAAATGTTTTCCTTTTACATCTATTTCATGTAAAAATTGTGCCTGTCAAGACTTACTTCGATACTGTTCTGACGACCCACATAGCTGATCTGCTCTTATGGGCCTACAGTTTCATGAATAGCCAAACAGATAATAGTTAAGCTGCATTTTGTTCTTTCTGACATTTTGCCACAATGAATGCTTGAACTAAAATGATAATGTTGAATATATTTTTTTGCACAACTCTTTGAAGGGTACCCAATTGCCGTATGGTGATACATTCAGCTTATTAGCAAAAATTGATATTAGTTAACACAGAGAACTCTTAAATAGTTTTTTCACAATTTCAGTGTTTCTATCTGAGATGCTGAAAAGGAAGATACATCTAGCGGGCCATATTTTTCTGTGTAATTATTGCTCCACAGCACCACCCATTTAACCATGACAGAAGTATGTTAGATCTTCTATTCATCTACTAATTCTTGTGTTTAGCTTCTATCATAAATTGTTTAAACGTGCCATATGTCTACAGGATAATCAGGAGCTATTTGGTCAATCTGACAAAGGAATGATGCATGGAGATGACATTAATCGGAGGAAATGCTTTGCTGAAGCAGCACAAATAACTGGCTGATGTCACTGAGATTATTTCCAGATTTTTAGTTCCACCAAATGTCACAGAAATCATTCATGTAATATATAGCACTCTTCATGTTTTCGACAAGTTATGTTGTACCAGTAGTTTTGTACTCTGCAAAAGTAGGGGGTGCAAGTGCGTCAAATGGCAACCTGTAAATGACCTGGGTTCATAGGCTAACCCACTTAACACCCCTAAGTTAACTTGCTAAGTTATTCAACATGCATCCTGCAGGTTTGCTGGTGCAAACTGCCTTTCTATCTTGAAAATAGAGCATCCCTAACAGTTCATCTATTCCATACTCTATCCTGAAAATAGAGAATAAAGACTATAAATTGAGCTTCAACAGAACGACTATCTAATCATCTATTTTTAGATGTCATTCGTATTAGGAGAGAACCTTTATAGGGCATGTTTGGATCTCCAAACTTTTTTCTGGTCCCTGTCAGATCGAATGTTTGGACACTAATTAGAGGTATTAAACATAGACTATTAATAAAACCTACCCCACACTCTGAACTATTTTGAGAGACGAATCTATGGGATATTTAACTATTTGCCACTATTAGAATTGGCAACTCTCCAAATGCCACTGTTAGATTTGTTCTTATATTTTTGTCATCGGACAGAGAATACTCGTTTAGTTTTTGCCACGTTTGCCTACGTGGCACACCACGTCGCCTGTCCAGCGTGGTGATGCGTATGGAGCCCACCTGTCAGACAGTGAACGACGACTCGGCGGTAGCAGCGCGCACCACCGCGTGTTCCCGGATCCGCCGCCTGAGGAAGCTCGCGCGCCGCCGCTCCCCCACCACCGTTGCGGCCGGCGCACCGGTCGATGGCGAACCCGACGACGCTGTCGGTGGCCACGACGCCGCGGAGGGAAGTGAGCAACAGGTGGCGGAGCGCGAGCCCGCGCCTTCGTCTGTCTCCGCCGCCTCGGCCACGCCGACCGGCACGACGTGGAAGACCACACCCCTGGCGCCACGGCCGAGCACGGACAAAGCCCTGAGATCCGCTAGGCTCAGCTGCGACGGCGCCGCCGCCGAAGTCGGCGAAGCCTCCTAGGCGGGCTTGGCGAGGTGGACATGGTGGCGCCGGGAGCGTGTGGTGGTGCATGCCACCATCACCGCCGAGTTGGCGCGCGAAGAGGAAAGCGCTGGCGAGCAGGAGCGCGGAGGCCACGACCACGGCGATGGCGAGGGAGTGGCGGTGTGCGGGCTTACCGGGGCGGCAGATTTTGAGAGGGCTTGGCAAGGTGGACGCGGTGGCTCCAAGAGCACGTGGTGGTGCGCGCCGCCGTCGCTGAGTCGGTGGCGAGGAGGAAAACACCGGCGAGCAGGAGTGCGGAGGCCACGGCCACGGCGGAGGAGTGGCGGCGTGCGGGCTTCCCGGGGCGGCGGATTTTGGGAGGACTTGGCGGGGACTGCGGGATGGACGCGGTGGCTCCAAGAACGCGTGGTGGTGCGCGCCGCCATCGTCGAGTCGGTGCGCAAGGAGGAACACGCCGGCGAGCAAGAGCGTGGAGACGACGGCCGCCACGCTGGACAGGCGACGTGTTGCGCCACGTAGGCAAACATGGCAAAAACTAAACGAGTATTCTCTCTCTGGTGGCAAAAATATAAGGACAAATCTAATAATAGCATTTGAAGAGTTGTCAATTTTAATAGTGGCAAATAATTAAATATCCCCGAATCTATTGAACGTAATTAGTCCATGATTAACGAATGTGATGCTACAGTAAACATTTGCTAATCGTGGAGTAATTAGGCTTAAAAAATTTGTCTAATGAAATAGCATTTATTTATGCAATTAGTTTTGTTATCAGTCTATATTTAGTACTTCTAATTAACGTCGAAACATCCGATATGACAAAAAACTACAAAAAAAGTTCTTGTATCCAAACAGCCCCATATTTGGATGATCTCTCTTCCTGCTCCAAAGAGATATAAAGGATGTCACATATGGATGATCTAGTGGGGTACATAAAGATACGAAGGATGAAACTAGTTTAGATGATCATCCAAATAAAAATATGGATGATCAAATTTAGATGAGTTGTTGGGATGCTCTAAGGTAATGTTAAGTCATGCTAATTTGAATGTATATGTCGTTTATATCATTTCTCTGGCTGCTATTGGAGTTTCTTTCACCTGGTTGCTCAACACAAGAAAGCTGTTTGATTGATCCGAACTGATTATTTTGCCCCATTTCAGTTACATCTTCCTGGATGACCATTATCAGCTATTGGGAATTTGCTGGCGAAAATGAGTTGACATGCTTTGATACTAAATCAGACCACTTCCAGTCTCAAACTCTCAATGTCCCAGTTGACAAAAATGTACAGGACCTGTTTTATATTGCACTCATCCTCGTATTGATAAAAAACAATCTTTAATGGGATCATTTGACCCTTGACGTGTAACAATCCCTGATGCAAATGATCAAATGCTCAGTTTTATCTTTATTTTCAATGATACGAAGCCTATAACGCAATTTCATCTCCACAACATTAACTTGTTTTAGGTTATAAGATGTTTTGGTTTTTCTGACATTCATTATTTTATACGAATGCTAGAAAAATCAAAACATCTTATAACATAAAACAGATGCAGTAGTATTAAATTGAATTGAAAAAAAACAGATGCAATCATGAAAAAAAGAACAACACACCGAACTCCTTCCTTAACAAGCGTTTTACATGGTAGCATCTGGCATCCATGTCCCGTGTAGACATGTACAAAAGGGTTAACATGCTCATCGGGAGCATGCAGTACACATTCCTTTTGCGGGTCCAAAAGCATTCTTAACTTACATGGCACACAAGCTACAATGAACAATCCAAGCGCTAAGACCTACCATCAGTAATTCCTAGCTCAGCTAGAACACTGGCAGGAGTCATCGTTTTCTCTTGCCATGTGTCTTTGACTTGTTCTTAAGGTCATCACCCGGTGGCGCCTTAAGAGACTTGGATGCGATTGCTGAGCACCACAACGCTCTCTCAACATCAGAAGGTGTGAAAATTTCTCCCCTTGAACTCAATTCCTTGAAGAGAAACAGAAAATACGAAGCAAGCATCTATAAAGCACTGCATGTGTTGATCTTCCGTTAACAGTACTAAATGTTCTACAAACTGAGTATAATTTTGATATGGAATTCACAGCTTTACTTGATGTTATTGAGCATAAAGTTTGCAATGTGGAATAATATGCTTGCATTGTGCAAATATAACATAAACCATAGTACCATACAAGCACATAAGTACATAACAGCTTATCAGTATACTACCCTATTGTGCCAGCTGCTACCTGGAATAAACAGGCCAACAGCTGTAAGCTTGGCATACGATTTATGGCTACCCTGTAAATTTATAAGCCTGATGTCTTTGATCTTATTGGACGTCATGATTTACAGGATCAGAAAACAGCAAAAGGGTGCTCTTCTTTCTGCACTAGTTCATGAACAGTATGATAACAGCATTTTTTTGGTGGTATGTTCTGTTTCAAAGGCCAGATAAAATCAATTCCTCTAAATGACTCCACACAACGAGCTATCTTTTAAAGTCCCTTTCAGTTTATTTGCATTAAATCAACCACATTTGAATTCCCTTTCAGTTTATTTGCATTAAATCAACCACATTTGAAGTCCCTTTCAGTTTATTTGCATTGAACCAACCACATTTAAAGTGTATCAACCAAAAATCTCCACAGGTGACAATCACTGTAGAACATCAACTAAGTTCAGTTTCGCAGGTGCCTGACTAGCCAAACTGCCCAAGAATACTGTACAGACACTTCAATCCGCACAATCAAGTGGAAATGCTGCCTTAGCAACATTTCATCAGACATATCAAAATCAAATACAGAAGCAGTACCTTCGATTTGGTCTGCAACTTCTCAGCAAAAGCAAGATACTGCTTCAGAGTGTACTCCTTTGCATTGCCTAAGGTTGCCACCATCGCCTAAACACAGCCCATCCTCATTTACAACATCGAAGATGCATCCATCTCAATAGGAAATGCAGAACTTCCAAAAGAAATTTCAAAAAGCTCACCTCATCAGACATGAATGGCGCAGCATCAGGCGCATAGGCAGCGAGAATGGCAGATGCTGTGGCAGGGCCAATGCCCTTGAGCGCCGTGAGCTCAGTGATGGCCTTGCGGAGGTCAGGCAGTGCTGCGAATGCCTTGCGTGATGCTGATTCTACCACTGCATCCTCCAAGCCCTTCACAAAATCCATCAGCCTTGGCCTATGCAAAAGAAAACAGCAAAGTTAGCTGAATTTTGTCCAGCGAGTTGGATAGCATTGGATCAAATAACAATTGTTGAACTATCAACTATGACTCTAAAACTAGTCTAGTCTAATTTGTGCCTATAAATATACGTCACTCTTGTACATATAATCCAGTACTGTTATTAGTGGATTTTATCTTCCGTGATTTTCTTCCTCCACATTAAAAAGGTTTTTCACAACAAATTTGTATCTCCTTTTGTCTTATTTTCCTAACAGTTTGGTAATGATTTGCCAAAAAAGATCAATCAGCCCAAGCACCCAAGCCGATGAATATTGGCATCACTAAATTGATCTCCGCATTTGGTAGATTTGAGCGAGAAGCTCTAAAGCATCACGCGTTCACGCCTTGGGGAACCAGAAGTTTCATGCAGGAAGAGGAATGCGAAAGAAGCTAAGAGTAGGGTGAGAACGGGGGAGCCGACCTCCACTTGCCGCGGGAGAGCTTCCACTGGAGGAGGCGCACCAGCTCGGGCTTGGCGAGGAAGGGGTCCGGGTCGCGGCGGCGCAGGAGAGGAGGGAGGTCGTGGCGGTAGAAGGAGTCGACCTCTACGAGGTCAGGCTTGCCCAGGGCCGCGAGCCGGCGGTCGTACGCCGCCAGCGCCGCTCGCCACTCCGCTGCGTCGCTGCTCGCCAAGTCCACCGTCTCGGCCATCGTCGGTGCCGGAGTCGCCGAGTCGGGCGCGGCGGCGGCTGAAGCGTTTGTGCCTACACAGTCTGCAACGGTGCAAGGGGGTCATTTCAGCGCCTCAAGGACAATGAATTTTGCAAAATTCATCCACATTTCTTAGTACAAACTAATTGAATACTCGCTCCGTTCCTGCTGTTGATTTTTTTATACACGTTTGATCATTAGTCTTATTAAAAATATACTTAATTATTAATTATTTTTATATCATTTTATGTATTGTTAAATATATTTTTATGCATATATATAGCTTTACATATTTGATAAATTTTTTTTAATAAGACGAATGGTCAAACACGTATAAAAAAAATCAACAGCGTCAAACATTAAAGAACGGAGGTTATTTGACAAACTAGATTATCGCATATATTTTAGATTGTACATCACAAATTTACATATTTAATAATAAATTTATCCAACAAGTACAAATTTAATCTTTTATATTATCATATAAGTTTCTAAAACATATTTTCCAAATTGAGAAAACCTTTGCTCAAGATAAACCATGCGACTGACGTGGCTAGACAGTACAAATTTTATAAATAAGTTTTGAGACGATTTTATTTTAAAATGTGTATATAATAAAAAAAATTCAATACAATAAACTACATGTATAACGCCATTTTTACCACAAAACTATAACAACTGAGTGCTATGGATCTAAACACACCTCGTCACTAAACATATAGTTTTATAAATTTAATATTGAATTTATAATTTTATGATATACAGTAAAGTATTAATCGGTACTTTTATGCATTTCAGGAAAGTTACTCAAATTCGATTCTTTCGTGCCGTTCCTTTTCTTTTGTGGATGGTGTAATCCTGCACGTTGATCTATATTGGACGACGTAGATAGCATCCGCGGCAAACTTTGCCACTATAACCGAGCTACCCATCCGCCGGCGGCTGCACCTCCCGGTCTTAAACCCTAGCCGCGTCCGCCGCCGAAACCTCCTCGGCCTCCTCCATGGCGAAGCAACGAAGCTCGCGCAAGCATCGCAAGGCCGCGGAGCAGGAGGTAGAAAACGACGACGAGGTCACCGTCGCTGCGGAGAAGGAGGAGGATGGGGAGCTAGCGGCGGCGCCGGCGGCGGCCTCCCACGACGACGAAGAGGCTGACGGCGCTGTGGAGGAGGATGTCGAGCGGGAAGAAGGAGCCGGGGGCGGCGAGGAGGAGGCCACGGACGCCGCAACCGGGGGAGGTGAGGAGGGCAAGGAAGAGGAGGAGAGGGAGGTGCGCTTTGACGAGCTTGGCTTGGACGAGCAACTGAAGAGGGCTCTGAGGAAGAAAGGCTTGGACAAGGCCACCCCGATCCAGAGAGAGGCCATCCCGCTCATCCTGGTGCGCGATTTCTGACGTCCATGCTCTGTTTATCTTCGTAGTATCCATAATTTGCAGAATTGCAGTATGCATTTAGGCAAACTAAAGCTGTAGCTTCCGAGTTCTGCCAATCCCCTTATCTGATGAACGATGTGCAGCCATTTACGTTTTCAGTGATTTGTGCAACTGCTGAGCAGCCTAATTCTGTGATTCCAGGAAGGGAAGGATGTGGTTGCGAAGGCCAAGACTGGCTCCGGAAAGACCTTTGCTTACCTTCTCCCTATGCTGCATGAGCTATTGAAGTTGTCTTCAGAAGGGCGCATCCGAAAATCTGCACCGAATGCCTTCATTCTTGTACCAACTCGCGAGTTATGCCAGCAGGTATGTGCCTCTACTTCTTATGAGATGATTTTTGTGGACAGTTTAATAAGCTATGACTTAAGTAGCTCAATGATCTATGTCAAATCGATGATTGACATATGAATTGATAGGCTACATGGAAATGGACATATGTCGATATCTTTTAGTTGCATATCAGACCTTCATAGTACTCCATGGTTTAATCTTCAATGTACTGCATCATATGGTCATAATTCTTAACACCTTTGTGATTGCTTATTTGAATTGCTCGTGCTAGGTTCATAATGAGGCGGCATCTCTCCTTGAGTTCTGTACATCCAAATTGAGGGTTGTGCAAGTGAATGCGAGCATGTCAGACAAAGATATTGTGAGAAGTCTATCTTATTTTATTACTCATGATTTTTTAGTATGTATGCTGGCAAAACTAACTTGTTTCTTCCTTTTTTTGTGCAGAAAGTCGCATTGTCTGGTCCCCCAAATATCCTTGTTACAACTCCAGCTTGTGTTGCGGCATGCATATCGAAGGGCATTATTCGTGGATCATCTATCAAAGAATCACTATCAATGATGATTCTTGACGAGGTGCACTTGTTTACCTTTTCATGATTTATTTTAGTTTTAGTTTGACACACTTGGGATTGGAAAATATTTTATTTCCATAAGGGCTGAGAATTTTTTTATGCATAAGAAATACAGCTGTTTAAACTCTGTATTTTTCTACTTCTTTTATATGTGTTTTTGGCTGTCAAGCTAAAAAGGAGCCCTTTGTCAAGTTAAAAAACCTTCTGTGATTTCTTAATCGAGTATGGAGTTTATTTATTACGTTGTATGAGCATATAATTGTTGACATGTGCTCCTGTAACAGTGTGAAATTTGGTGTGCCATTGTAAATTTTGACATTTTTATGCCACCACACAGCCATGCCTTTTAGGCCCTGTTTGATTCAGTTTGGGATTATTATAATCTGGCTTATTAGGAGTAAGCTGAAACAAATAGATGGATTTGTAACAGATTATTATAATCTAGAGCCCAAATTACTATAATCTGATAAGCTCATCTAAAGGTGCTTTTTAAAGATTATTGGGCGGCTTTATACCCACTGCCCTTGGATATTTTAAAATAAGGGGCAATTTCGTTCTTGCCCTTGTTTCGATCTCTAATATTGATTTTACCCCTCTTTTTTAGGCTTTTCATTTTTATCCTTGTTTTTTTGGACTCAATCCACATGTTGCCCCTCTTTTGGATGGAGTATACTAATGGTGTTAAGTTAGTCATTAAAGTACCATTTTACCCTTTATCGAAAATCTCATTTTTATCATTGTATTTTTAATAGTGCTTCTGTTGATGTATATATATTTATGTAATTTAGAACGGAGGGCAAAACCGCAAATGATAAACATACAAGAATAAAAATAAAATTTCCACAAAGGGTTAAATGGTGCTTTAACGGCTGACTTAACGCCGTTAGTACCCTCCATCCAAAAGAGGGGCAAACTTTTGATTGAGTTCAAAAAAATAGGGGTGAAAATGAAAACCCTAAAAAGGAGGGGTAAAATCAATATTAGAGATCAAAATAAGGGTAAAAACAAAATTGTCCCTTAAAATAATTATCTACCTTAGCTTATAATAATCCAGCTTACAATAATCGGACTCAATAATTTAGATTACAATAATCCCTAGCTGAAACAAACAGGGCCTTAGAAGCTACCATGTTTTGGAATTGCATATTTTGATTTTGTAAGCGCCAAAGTTTTGTTTACTGTGCACTTTCATGCCTAATATGCTGCCTTACTCTCTTAGTATTGTATATCCATATTTGACGCCTTTTCTGTGGGTACTGCTCAGTAAGTTTAATTCCAAGGAGGTACCAATCTATTGATTGTTAGTTTTCAGGCTGACCTCCTTCTGTCCTATCGCTGTGAAGATGACTTGAAAGCTCTTGTTCCACATATCCCAAGAAGCTGTCAATCCATTCTGATGTCTGCAACGTCAAGGTGAAATCTGGTTCATCTTCCTTACTTTTCTTCAATTATTCAATCTGTTTTGATTTGGGGTATACATGTATGACTCTGAGCATTAACATTTTAATCAAATGGAAGGAGCCTGGTAATTACCGAAATTCGGATTATTTTTTTTGCAGCTTTAAATTTTTACCATGCTAATCTCTTGGTGGATTTTTCACAATACCAACATGTTTGTGCCATTGCATCTATTGATGAGATTTTGCTAGCAGTTCAACATCAATTTAGCATCATTAGTCTAGAGGCTGAATCCACAATGTTTGTGCCCTTGGGTTGATAGAACATACTCCCTCCATCCCAAAAAGAATAAACTTCTGGGGATGAATCTGGACAACCTGGTGTCCAGGTTCACCCCCAGAAGTTGGTTTTTTGGGGGACAGAGGGAGTAAGCTAGTTTGTTTCCTCTGTGCCATTGCTTCCATTTAGGTTTCATATATTTGGTCTTACAACAACCTTGACTTCATTTTACAGCGCTGATATTGAGAAGCTGACAAAGCTACTTCTGCACAACCCTTTTATTCTGACTCTTACAGAGGTTGGTCATGCAAAAGAGGATGTGGTCCCAAAAAATGTGCAACAATTTTGGGCAAGTACCTTTTCCTGCCTTTCGCAATCTTTCCTTCTCTTATTGTATTGGCTTTATACTTAAACATATCAAAATTCCTCTTGGATATCCATAAATTCCCAACAAACTTTTTAATTATCCTATGGTTTCATGTTCCTGTATAGTCTTTTTTCTGGGACGACTCTTTAATGATGATTAATTCTACCTTGCTGATTTTACCCCAAGCTTTCTTGCTGTCGCTTATATCTCATCTACTCCCATTCAATTTTGCCAACAGATACCATGTGATGCTAAGGATAAGATGCTTTATATCCTTGCACTCCTAAAGTTGGAGCTTATTCAGAAGAAAGTTCTAATATTTGTCAACTCAATTGACTCAGCGTTCAAATTAAGGCTGTTTCTGGAGAAGGTAAAATGGAACCACTACCTTCTTAAAATAGTCTATAATTAAATAAGTATGGCTATTTGGTTTCTTAATTTGTTATCTGTAACTACTTTTCGTTGCTTTATTTCATTGTATTAAGTTGTGTTGTCTAAACCTTAACTTTAGGCTGTGGTCTGATTACTATCTGAACATATATCAAGTTGAAAATGTTATGCTAGTCTAGATACTTGATACCGGAGTGACGAGCTTTTCTTGATTGAGTTGTTGCATGAGAAACAAATAGTTATGGGGATGAATGTTAGGATAAGTTTCTGCCAAGTTGTTGAACACTTGGAAGATTCCACAGCATACTGACTTTGCAACATTACTTTGTTTAATCCTTAATTGCTTGTGCTGGAAAAATAAAAGTGTATAAAGTACTGAACTAACAACACCCAACAGTCCAACACATTGTCTTAAGTTGCCATACTTGGGAGCATGTTGACTCCTCGCTCTAACATATTTGGAGGGTATGTTTTTTCTGGCAGAATACTTTGTCCAACCAATATATTCCTTGATTCTGGCCCCATTTTTTTACAATAAATGTGCTTACGATGAAAAATTATCCTTATGGTGAATATGTTATACTTTTTACAGTTTGGGATAAGATCTTCGGTGTTAAATGCTGAATTACCACAAAATTCGCGGCTCCATATTATTCAGGTAGCATCTCCACAGTGTGTATGCTTTATGTATGCAAAATAATTGATGGTAATTTCCAGAGTAAATATATATTTTTCTTTTAAATGTTTATTGAACAGGTAAGCCGTTTGCTATGTTTCAGTAGTTTTCATCTTGTTTTTGGAAAATCTTTAGGGAAATGGAATTGTGTTCATGTAAATTTAAATTTTAAGCTTACCACATCAAAGGTGTTAATAATGCGTTCCAGAAAATGTTTAAGCTCAGGTGCTCTAAAGAAGTCTGGGTAAGAATATATTTTTGTGTTGTTCAATCATGTGAACTTCAATATTATTCAGTATTTGAAAACCATTAAAATAAAAGGGTTAATGAGACAAAGCTCAACCTGACATTTGCAGTCGTTGAGGAAAGTCAAATATCATGCAATGCTAAGTTTTCCAGTTATTGTTTCATAACTTGCATGATAGGCTTAATCCAATTACTCGCTTTGATAAGTTGGCTCTGGAGGTGATTGAAACTATCTCTTTATTTCTTTTAGGCATTCAATGCCAGGCTATTTGATTATCTGATAGCAACGGACGACAATAAGTCTAAAGTGGAGATGCAAGCCAATAAGGGAAATAAAAAGGATTCCAAGGTATCGCGCAAGCAGTTGCAGCAAACTCTAGATGCTGAATTTGGTGTTGTTAGAGGAATTGACTTCAAAAATGTATTCACGGTAAGTTAATAAATTGATGTACACAAGCATACCACCAGATCCCACTGTGACCAAAAGGTACCTGAGCATAGAATTGCTTGGCATTCACTGATATTGTTTTGTTTTAAAATCAGTATTTTGTCTTGAACCAGATAGTAAAGTATTTGTTATTATTTTTTGGTTCCAATGTGACCTGTAGTTTCTGGATAAGGTTGCAGGATTGAAATTTTTAATATTTGTCCTTTTTTTAGGTAGTTAATTATGACATGCCTCCAGATCCTGCTGGGTATGTTCACAGAGTAGGACGAACAGGGAGAGCAAATAAAACTGGTGCGTCCATATCGCTTGTAAGTTCAACTTTTATGTGGTTCAATCACAAAACTCATCACAAAGATGGTTAACTTGTTTGGATTCTGTCTGTTCTGTTACTTATTCCTTCTTTGGCGTTGACCTTTTCAGGTTTCACCAGAGGAGAACGACATTTTTGAAGACATTGAAAATATGTTAAAAGATGTTGAAAAAGGAGACACCAGATGCATTTCTCCTTTTCCACTACTTACAAAAAATGCTGTCGAATCCTTACGCTATAGAGCTCAGGTATGGAGTGTACACCATGGATATATTCCATTTTTTATTAAAATACATTTTCATTGGTATTTTTGCCTCTATTACGGTGTTAGAATAGAGCATGATCATCAAAAGAGAAGTTAGGCATGTGGTATTTCTTTGTTTAGTAGCAAACTGGTGTTCCAGCTAGAATTCCGTGTTTTTTGGGCCGCTTTCTTGATAGTAGTATTCTTAATTGTCAAAATGTAAACTTTTGAAACCAAAGACTGGTCCGGTTTCTCAAACACTGGTAAGGCATGGGTCTAGATATATTCTTATATTCACCAATGTCAAAATTCATCTGGTAATGTCCTATGTCACCCTATCCAACTGTAGGCAGTAGTGGTTTATTGTATTTTATTTCCATGTATGGCTACTGGTTTTTCATGCTTATTTAATTATCTCAAGGTTGTGTCCCATTTTATGATTTCTTTCAGTCTTTACCAAATTCTCTTCTCTCATTTGACCTAACCCCGTCAGTAGCCATTTAAATATTGTGTATAAATCTCGATTAGCATCATTATGAGATTGGTATGGTAGGTCACTCCCATCGAACATGAAATATAACCAAGAGATTTCTATTTTTTATTAGTTTTGGGCCCTCCATACTGTCTAACTGTGTCCAGCTGTTTTAGTAATACAATGCCTGATGTGGCTTTTAGCTGCAAGAGGGTTTTGATGACGAAGGCTATTGGGCCGATAGTAATCTGGCTCTACATTAATCATATTATTGTTACCGGAGTTTATTTTTGCAAAGTTATGTTGACTAATGTTCATTTATCAACTGATATGGTTATTGAGTTGATTTATTCTTCTTGAATTTTGATAAATCATACTACATCTTGGTGGCTTTTTTGCTTTCTTTCTTCTTTTATAACATGCAGGAACCTGGCTGCCATTTCATTAATAAGGCTTCTGGTAGCTAATGCTAATTGACATTTGTTTTACAGGATGTAGCTAGGAGTGTGACAACCCGTGATATAAAAGAAGCACGTCGCCAAGACATAAAGAATGAAATCCTCAACTCCGAGAAGTAAGAAAGGGGTTGATTGTTAAGCAAATGCACATGTCATGGTGATAACTGAACCGCATGCATTAAGAGGGACTGGGACATGCATATAGCCTCTCATGTAGAGCTTCATAGCAACTTACTAACTAAATTATGCATGCCACATCATCGGTTCCAAAAATCGAAGCAAACATTTATTTATGTATATACAAGGAAACACACACATGATTTTTTTTTATTTACCTTCTTTCATTTACTGGTCATTTTCTGCTGCATGCTTTTCTTCTAATAGTGAAGCTATGTCTTGTCATCTTAGGTTGAAGGCTCATTTTGAAGAGAATCCGAGGGACCTTGGTTAGATTCATTTTGTTAAGAACAACAACTCTAATATTTAACTTGCCTAAATTAATGGGTTTGATGAGTCTATTTACTCTTTCAGATTTGCTCAAACATGATAAGTTACTGAGCAACAAGGAAATTCCTGCACACCTGCGTGATGTCCCTGAGTACCTAATTGACCCCACAACAAAAGAAGCAAGCAATGCGGTCAAACTTTCAAGGGCTGCTATGGGTATCGATAAGCCACGGAGGAGGAAAAGAATGGGATTCAAGGGCGGATCTGGCAAAACTAGTGATCCCCTTAAGACTTTCTCTGCTGAGGTACATCCATTCCATAACCAAGCAATATTTACGTTGAAATGATATTGCAACTTTGCAGCCTACAATGTTATGAACAATCAATTAATCATACTTTTATTAACTGCTGCTTACCTTTTATGAATGCTTTATTTGTGGCTACTGGTCAGATATTGATGCCATGGATACTAGATTCTGTTACAATTTGGGATTGCAGTTAATTACACGAGGTCATTGATGAACTGGCTTAAGTTATTGTTTACTTGGCTATTTCTTCCCAGCAATGAGCAAAGTTTTACAAAACACATTGTGTTTGGTAAAAGTATCGCAAAAACTCAATTTCAAGTAACAGATTTAGAGACTGCACTTTGCTTTGATTTCTCACAGAACTTTTTTAAGCATCGACTTCATATCCAAGGGGCAGTCCCAATAAATCATTCTCATAAAGCCCACTCCCTCCGTCCAAAAGAAATTCATCTTTCTCACATCCCACATATATCAAGACAAAGCTAAAAGACCATAATGCCCTTTACTTTAGCAAAGCTACAATGCAAGTGCCCCCTAATTTAACAAATCCCAATACATATGTTCCTCACTTCTACAAACTCCAATGCATTTGTTACTTACTTGTACCAACTATGTATTCGCTACAAAGATGAAGTCTTGGTGGAAGGCACGGAGGGAGTATTTCCTTTTGTTCGGATAGTATTCACATGTCAGTATAATTGTGGCAAATGGTAGGGTGAAATGCTTTGAAATTACTCTTTCATTCAGTCACATCCTGTCATGTAGTTAAGGTAACGTTTCAACATCATCTGTCATGGTAAATTGGTAATTGTTCTATGTAAACAAAAGGAAAAAGGTTAATCTTGTGATGTCAGGTGTGTGGGTCTGGCCTTAAGGTCCTATGGAAACACTGTAGTGCTTAAATGCAATGGGCCAATGGTTCTATGAAATGCAAATGGAAGTGCTGTTCTTTCCTTTTTGGTTAATTTTGTGACTCTTTTTACTAGGGCATCATGAATTTGATTTTGAATATATATATATATATTTATATAAATTCTTCTTTTCCATCACAACTTTAAAAATATGCACGACATAACAGCGTCAAATTGAGCCGTTGTACTTTGAATATACGAAGCATCAATATTTCAAATGGGTTTTGTTGATTATAGATATTAGCAATCCATATATTCTACCACCACTAATCAGTTCTACCGTTTGACTGAAACATGATGCTCTGTTTATTGATCTCCTGTTTCCAGGGGAAATCACGGAGGCGAGGGAGGAATGAAAGAGATGGAGAGCAGGATAGACGAAAAAGGAAGAAGGTGGAAGGCTAATTTGTTGTTGACTTGTGAGGCGTTCACTATAAGCTTGCACAGTTTTGTAGGCTTCGTATAAGCTTTACTGAAGGTGGTGTGCGCAATGCACACCATTATATAGACGGACGACTAGAGATTTCGTTCAGTTTCAGACTCGGTTCTTCCAGAGGACGTGCATAATTGCCCTTCCTTATCTATTGGAGGAATATCAGCGGAGAACTTTGTTTCAATGTTTTGATTTGTTGTATAAGAAAAATCTACGAAAAGGTGATGCTTGTGTGCGCCAGAAGTCATCAAAAACTTAAACGAGGACCTAGTAATAATATCAAACCATTTCATCGTAATAGCCGTGGCGTCATTACAAGGTCGGGTTAAGCTAGCTACCGTTAACTCGCATTCGAACAAAAAAAAGGGTTAAAAAGGACTACAGGCGAGTTTATATGCAATTGGCTGCAGTTTAATGCAAGGCCGGTTGCCAGTTTGACTGCAGTTTGATTGATCATTCCAAGCAGTGTGGAGCAAGTTGTTGACCATTAATTTCCTTCAGGCACATAAACTTCTTGCTCTTTTACTCCTTTTCTCAATTGGCATCAGCCTGTGAATATCAATTCAGCAGAAGTCGATCAAATATAAGACAATGTCTTTCTTTAGTTCCCAAGATGAACATATCCAGGCTGACTGACACCTCCTTCACACAATCACATGTTCACATGCACTGGTAACCTGCAAGTTCTCGTTGCAAATAGTGTGTAGATCATGAACTTCCGATAGATTCAATTCCTTAAAATTTTTGTACCAAAAGTCCATCCTACCCGTTTGCATGCCCTAAGCCCATCAATACTTGGTCCCAATCTTGGAGCTCATGAATAGTACAAAGGTTCCCATTTCCACAATCTAAACACAACAGTGATTTACAGTGGAATCAGTTTTTTTTTTCAGCTCCAACTGTACACAATCTTCAGATGCCATATGATAAAACCATACACTATGGGGAGCCAAGATATGGAAACCGGCAATGGCAATGAATGGTTAGGCCTCCAGCTATACAAAAATTGATACTGCAAATGCTTTATGATTCACCGAGCAACTGAGGGAAGCTTTACCAGGCACCAGCTGCTCACTTTTCAATCTTCATGGAACCTGCAGTTTGCAAAAGGAACAGTACAATGTGTTGGATTGATCACTCAGACAGTACTAACATATGTAATTTTAAGACAGGAGAGGATCATATATACCAGCATTGTTGGTGCTGCTATCTGCTGCTGCACCAGGGTTGAAGTTCATATGAGGAATGTTCTGAAGGCCTTCCCACATAGCAGGTATCTAGATTCAAGGTTTGAGTAAGTCCATTGCTACAATTTAGTTAGTTCGTGTGTGATTTCGCTATCTTAGATGACCTGAAGCTACCTGATTAACTGTGGAAATGTCATGAATTGTTGTTCCCTGCAAAACATCTACAGGATCGGAAATATTGCACATCATTTCTGGCTGCATGATTCCTTGGTTAAAATGAGCAACTAGGGCGCTTGATCCTGGGTCGACTCCATAGAAAGCAAGATGTCTATCTTGTGAAAGCATCATCTGAAAACAAGAATTCTGTGAACAAAGAAGATCCAAAACAACTTTGTAAACATTAGAAATTTAGAATGATCTGCAGTAGTAATTACTTGTTTCGACAGAATCTGCTCGATATCAAAGCTAAGCTCAGGGTTGACAGTTGCAAGTTTCATCGACAAGAACTGCAAGTTACAGATTGTGTTAGATAACAGGGTGAAATTCCAACTGTCCACACACACAAGAAATAATTGAATCGAGCCCTAATAGTACCTCGACTTGTCGTTGTAGTGACTGTACATAATTGATTATCTCATCAAGCATGACTGCCTTGCCAGTGATCTGTGAGGGAACAATATTAAGTTGCACAGCACAAGATAGTCTCAGATAATTTTCTTGCAGCAAAAAGAAGAGATTTACCTTACTGCAACCTGGTACAAGATCTTGAAGCAGCTTCATCCTCTCGCTTATCTTTTTTCTCCTCAGCTGCAAAGAGCTCCATCAACTCAATAATGAGTAAAGGAAGATCACAAAGCAGACTGAACTGGGAGCTCAAGAGTCAGGAGTACTACTCAGAAGCTTACTCTTTCTGCAAGGCTGTGGCTATTAGTGGCTTGGCCTCGCTTTGCCCGGACATGAACATAATCTTCCTTGGTGCCATCACCATCAGAAGAATCTTCCTTGCTTTGCATTTTGGAGCAACTCTTTTGGTTGTCCTCCTCCATTGATACCCTTTCTTGCTGAGATGAAACCTCTGTCGGTTGATCACCAACATTCTAAACCAACAATATAATTCAGTTAGCTATTGCTATAAGAGAAGAAACCATCGACATATATAATTCCACACAAAGATTATATAACGTAGATAGGATAGGAAAGAAAGTATACTTGTATCCTGCTACTTGCAGAAGTGTTCAACAAGCGAATGCAATCATCTACTCCTTTCCTTTTCTTCAGACCACTACTATGATCATCACTCATTTGGATGTTTTGACAGAATGCGCCTATGAGATTATTGGTTGCCATTAGGATTTATCTACAGAATCATTACTTCAAAAATCTCTCCAACTGCATAATACTAAGTTAAGAATTACTAACCGTTGGGAGATCTATACAGCCCCTCTCTATCCTCTAATTCCAACGGGTAGCCTTGAAATCCAAATGGTCCGCTGTTATACCCCATCTTTTGATGCATTACAATAGAATCCCAGTTCACCCCCAAGAACTCTTTGCTACTATTTGGACCAGGACATTGATCAGATTGCTGGCCTGAATGCATCTCCAACTGTTCAGAAACTCCAGTCTTTTCTTCTTCCCTGTCCAGTACAGAACAAAAAGGAGAAGATATATGAGAACAGCAACTACATTGCCCCCAAAAGACACCAAAAGTTCAAGAACACCCACAGGAAATTTTTATCAATCCTGGGAAACCCTTTTATTCAAATGAACAACTCAACTGATAATCCTCATACAGAGGTGAAATTTAAAGGCAACCAGTCCCTTCAAGAACAACTACAGTATCCTTATCTAAAGATAAAAGAAGGCCAAAAGAAGGATCACCATCCAGGAAAAGGTCTGCTGTAACAGCTGGAGATATGCTTCAGAGCCTTAAGGAACAAATAAATTCTGCCACTAAAGAAGAACACAGGCCAGAAAGTGAGACTTTAAACCCAGAGCATCTCAAAGGGATGAGAAACACGGGAGAAATGACTCCATCATTAAGCAAACAGCACTCACTAACTTATTCTTTTGGAGCAAAGTGAT
Source organism: Oryza brachyantha (assembly GCF_000231095.2). Taxonomy (NCBI): domain Eukaryota; kingdom Viridiplantae; phylum Streptophyta; class Magnoliopsida; order Poales; family Poaceae; genus Oryza; species Oryza brachyantha. The sequence continues at coordinate 24,439,465 of NC_023165.2, forward strand.
GAGACCAGAGTAGAGCCTGCTCTTCCTAAAAGACTCAAAAACACCAAAGCTAATTGGAAACAGCAAAAGCCTACCAAATCTTCAAGAAATAGGCATGTACTACATTACCACCATTGAACTTTAAAGAAAAAAGTGTTGTTTCACTGGATGTACAGCTTCCAAACAAGTTAGGAACTAACCAAGAAGTGCGTTTCCTTTTGGATATGGCTAGGCAGCTAGTCCCAAGAAGCTCAAAAGAACACCTAAAAATGCCCAGAATTGAACTGAAAAACCTATTTGGATGATGAAATCATCAAACTAGCACACTCTGGGGAACATGGAAAGATGAACATCCCCTCATTAAGGTTTTGATCAGCCTATGAAATCTTCATTACCTATGAAATCGCAAATACGAAGCTAAAGTAAGAACATTAGTACTACTGCACATCAGGAAAGCTTATAAAAGGAAGCAGAGTGAGCAAGCTAGAAGTTCAGACTGAACTGGTGAGGGCGTGAGGCCATTTGAATGCGTAGGTAGCTGGACTAGGATCTGTGAGACATTACTAGCGCAGTGTTGAAGCTTTCCAAGAGCAGGAGGAAGGAAAGCAACAACCTTTGACTACTCCACCGCGTAATAGGCGCGGCATAAAGATCTTGAATGGAACACAGGCAAAAATGTTCAAGACATTAACTGTTTGAAAATTACCTGACCTCGCGAGATCACATGAACACTGCAAGAGCCCACCACCACCAATTCACCTGCAAATGGAGACATGTGAGCGTGCTGAAATAATTCAAGAAGGCCAAAAAGAGCATAGCTTGATGATCTTCTTCCTCTCAAAAATTTCATTTTTTGTTCTCTCTTTCTTTACAGCATCTTACCTGGTGCTGGTGCGCATTTGGACACAGCTCAGTTTTCTCGGCCGCAATTTGACCGCAGGGGGGAGAGGGTGTTGTGCTGAAAGATTTTATGGACAAGAGGGAGCAAAAGGGCAGGAAGAGAGCTGCAGCTAGGTGGTGTTTGTTACCTGCCACTGAGGTGAAATGATTCCTTCTTGCCCTCTGGCAAAGGGTTGTTAACCACTGCAACTGCCCCCTCCCTCTCTCTCTCTCTCTCACTCTCTCACATCGCTCTAAATATTTCCAAAACCTTAGCGTAAGCTAACACCTAATCAAAAGTTACAAGAGACTAGTGTACCAGTAGGAGTAGTTTACTGCTTGCTCTACTTTAGTACAAAAAGAATAGCTGTATCAAGGAGAAAAATAAAGCAGGGAGTAAAAAATAGTAGCATACACTTCTCACCTGCCCAACCTTGCATACCCTCACTGTCTAGTGGGCCCCGGTTTGGCTGTAGAAGTAGAATGTAGATAAGTTTGGACGAAGAGGAGGTGCCCTACCCTACTGTGATTTTCTTTTCCATTGTTGTTTATTGTTTTGGCTCTGCAGCAGTAGAAACACTGGACACAACCGCAACTTTGAAATAAGAGAAAATATTTTGACCAAGTAGCAATAGTAGGTTAGGTGATCACATAAACTATAGCAGACAGCAATGCTTCTACCATGTTCTTAAGATTTTACACAATGTAAGGCATTGTGTAGTTTCTAAAATTTTTTTCAAAAAAACTCACATCGAATTTTTGGACATATAAATAAAAGCATTAAAATATAGATGAACCGAAAAACTAATTGCATAGTTACGAAAGAAATCTTGAGACGAATCTTTTGAGCCTAATTAGTCCATAATTAGCCATAAGTGCTACAGTACCCAACATGTGCTAATGACGGATTAATTAGGCTCAAAAGATTCGTCTCGCGGTTTCTAGGCTAACCGTGAAATTCGTTTTTTCATTCGTGTCCGAAAACCCTTTCCGATATCCGATCAAACATTTGACGTGACGCTTCTCCCAAAAATTTTCCCAATCTAAACATCACCTAAATAGACCATTTTGTGGACAGATACAAGTGCCTTTTCATAAAAAAATAAAATATTTTTGATAGTATTTAATATTATAAATGATAAAATGAACTACTATAAAGTGAATTTATTCTAGAATGATAAAATGATAAACTTCAAACCTCTTACATAAAATGCACCCTTTGGCATTTTGGAAGCGGGTATGTAAAAACCAAAAAAATATTAAGAAAAAGTAAGAATAGCACAGCCAAACACCTCGTCATCACAACTATTTTTGCTTTCAACTTCTCGTACACTATGTTCCCTCCATTCTAGATGGTAACATTCCTATCTTATGACTTGACTTTTGCTTTTGTTTATAAGCCAAAACTTAAATTTTTAACTTTAAATTTGATGTTTTTATTGTAGTTTATTTTTCAGCTTTGGTTTTTAGATCATTATAAACATGTATATAAAAGTTTTATTCGTAAATTATTTTTCGTTTACAAATATGTCATTTGACATTTTCTTTTAAAACCCCAAAAGATGACCCCCAAGACTTTTTAGTTCTATTCATTAATCAATACATATTTATATATATATGTTTAGATTCAATACATATTTTTATATATATGTTTAGATTCATTTACGAAATCTAGTTAAGACGTAGAAGTCTTATACCGTAAAACGGCTATTTGAGACAGAGATAAAATCTCTTGAGTTCAATTATACACTTTATACTAGTACTAGTATTTTTGTTGTTGTAGCAGCATTATATTGTTGCCGTAGTACTTTAGGATTAAACTATGGTGGTTTTGTTTTTAAGGGTGGGGGGGAGGGAAGGTGAAGGTGCTTCTCTTCCACACCAAGCTTTGAATGAGGGAGGAGGAGATCTCTTTCTAACTGACATACTGCAATCTATTTGTACACTTGGGCTTTTCTCTCCTTGCCAGCCTACCTACAGCCACTCCCTCTCTCTCTCTTCTGCCTCTTCTTCCCTCTACCAGGGGTGATAGGAAAAGCAAGAAGAATAGGAAGCAAAAACATAAGGAATCTTGTAATCTTTTCACCTTCTTTTCCTCTACAGTCTGAAATGCAAGGACTGGCTGGATTTGGGGGATATGGTCAAAGCAAACACTGTAAGGCATCCTGCTGCTTGCTTGTATGCTGAGGTGTCTCCATCTCCACAAGGATCTTTCTTTTCCTTTGTTTTCTTTATTCTGGATACAAGTAGAGCCCCAAAATTTGACACAATAATAGAGATTGAGTGACTTCAGAAACAAATCAGCAGAGCTCTACAGAAAAAAATGTTTAATCAGCTAGGGCAGCAGCAGCAGCAGATGGGAGAGACTCTCATGAGTTGGATGACTTGGCCCTTGGGAGTATATTACCCTCACCTAGACACCCAATTTGCATCCCCAATAAGAGAATCTGGGGCTTGTATTATGTGTCGGTGTGATTGGCTGTTTACATGCTTGCAGTAATCTAAGCAGGTATACTTAACTACGGTCCTGTCCAAAATTGGCTGTTTTTAATATTGGAGCCATTAGCTGTTCCTGATCGCCTGTTCCATCGATGTTTCTTGCAAAGCCAAAGTGACAGAATCATGGTAGAACTACATTTGACGTGACTCTGAGAATTGATCACTCGTGCCAAATTCACAGCCCAACTTTTCTCAAGATTTGAGAGCTGGAATGGGAACGACTAGTCATAGTCTAGTTTTCACGCTTACCAAGTGTGCTAGTGCAGTAGGCCTAGTGACATCACGCATGTACTGGGTAGAGCTCACAAGTTTTTTTGGGTTGTTTAGGCCTCCCAAAAATTTTCCCTTTAGACACCTAAATATAAGTAGAATATTAAATATAGATAAATCGAAAAATTAATTACACAGTTACGTGAGAAATCGTGAGACGAATCTTTTAAGCCTAATTAGTACATGATTAGCCATAAGTGCTACATAATCCACATGCGCTAATGACGGATTAATTAGGCTCAAAAGATTCTTCTCGCGATTTCCATGCCAACCGTGAAATTCGTTTTTGCATTCTTATCCGAAAACTTCTTCCGACATCCGGTCAAACGTTTGATGTGACACGCAAAAATTTTCATTTTACCAACTAAACGCCCCTAGTTCCTAAATTTTTTTCCAAAAACATGCGCATCGAATTTTTATACACCTAAATAAAGCATTAAACATAGATGAACCAAAAAACTAATTGCATAGTTATGTAAGAAATCTTGAGATGAATCTTTTGAGCCTAATTAGTCCATAATTAGCCAAACGTGCTACAGTAACTAACACGTGCTAATGACGGATTAATTAAGCTCAAAAGATTCGTCTCGCGCTTTCTAGGCTAGCCGTGAAATTCGTTTTCTCATTCGTGTCCGAAAACCCCTTCCAACGTCCAGTCAAACATTTGACGTGACACTTCTTCCAAAAATTTTCTCAATCTAAACACCACCTTAATCGTTGAGCAATTTTACGGTAGTCGAAAGATATCAGTAGGTATCATTTTTTTAAATGTAAATTTTGGTACCTCTTGATACCTTAGATACTAGAAGATATTTAAGAAGATATAAAAAAATATCACTTTTCTTTATGTAAATTTTGATACCTTTTGATATCTTAGGTACTAAAAAAATATAAAAAATTTAATATAAAATTTGATGCCTAGTACCTTCTTAAGAAGGATACAATTGCTCTTAATCGTTCCATTGTTCCAATGGTGTACTGTACTACTGTGCCTTAATTTGGCAGAATCTATTGCTTGATAGGAGTATTTCTTTTTAAGACCAAAATGCAAGGTACATACGATGGCTTGTAAAAAGAATTTAGATTAGTCGCTCAACTTGATTAGATAAGAGCAAGTTCACCAACTAATAGCTCCAATTTATTTATAGTCGATCTAATAGCTAATTTATATAATAGTCACCTATAAAATATTAATACATGGTCTCATATGTCATATACACACTGCGTCTTGAAGTTCGTGCTATAGCTAGCTATAAATTAGTAGCTTACTGTCCTCTCTCTACTCTATTATCTCTTTTAAATATGCTTATAGCCTACCATTGTACCTACAATAAGCCAGCTATAATCATATTTAAAAGAGATAAGATGGAAGAGAAGAGATGTGGACTACTAATTTGTAATTTGTAGTAGTAGCCAGTTATAATACGGACTCCAAGACACAATATGTGTATGACATATAGGACAATGTATTAATGTTTTGTAGGTTAACTATTGTATGAATTGACTATTAGATTGACTATAGATGAATTGGAGCTAATAGTTGGCTTATTGTAGGTACAATAGTAGTCTATAAGCTAGCTATAAACATATTTAAAACAGATAAGAGGGGAGAGAGAAGAGAGGTATGCTACTAATTTGTAGCTAGCTACAACACGGACTCCAAGACACAGCGTGTTTATGACATGTGAGACCATGCATTAATGTTTTGTAGGTAGCTATTGTATGAATTGACTATTGAACTCCGCTTCGCTCCGTCGAAGTCGGTCTCCCATACTAGGGATTTGGATCATAACTCAACACAAAAGTAATAATTAGTTAGCAAATACACTCCCCCCATGACAAATATATAAGAATAATAAAAACGTGTTATTCTGTAAGTGTCAAGTAGTTAAATATCCTCCCCAACCAAACAAATATATATACCAGTAAAGAACACATTATCTAGGGCCGGAAAATACCGCCACGAGGGTTTAACTCTCCTATTTGGAAGTAAAAACACACTCTTAGCTGGTTTATTGAAAACTGAACGAAAACTATAAAAAACCGACAATTTTCATAAAACTTTGTACGGAAGCCAACCAAAACCGACCAGTTTTTAGAATCCGGAGACTGTTGGTTTCATGAAAACCGAGCAGTTTTGTTAACCCTTAAGACGAGGGGGAATTTAACTTTTTCTCATCTTTAGGTTTGGCAATTAGCCAAATACCCTTCTTAGAATTGCACTTATTATTTCGTCATTAGAGAGAAGCTTTTCTAATTTTTTTGCCACCGTATGTACTATAGGCTGCCACATGTGCATATCAACATGGAATAGACGTGCAAAATTACTAATCTACCCCTGACTAAAATAGTATGTAAGCTTGGTTTAGTGGAGACAAAATTAGAAAATAAATTGAAATATAGAAAGTAATTGGTAAGACAACTAATAATATGATAAAATTAAATAATTAGATGATAATATGATAGTGTTAAAATTAAATAATATTAAATAATAATATGATAATGTCAAAAGTTAAATAATAATATGATATTGTTAAAATTAAATAATAATATGATATTGTTAAAATTAAATAATTAGATGATATTATTAGTTGTCTTACCAATTACTTTCTATATTTCAATTTATTTTCTAATTTTATCTCCACTAAACCGAGCTTATATAGTATTTCAATCAGAGGTAGATTGGTAATTTTGCATGTCCATTCTATGTTAGCATGCACATATGGTAGCATACAGTACACAAAGTGGCAAAAAAATAGAAAATTTTCTCTCTCCAATGACAAAATAATAAGTGCAATTCTAAGAAGGTATTTGGCTAATTGCCAAACCTAAAGATGGCAAAAAGTTAAATTCCCCTAAGACGAGTAGTGGTAAGCTGAACTGCTGAAGCATCCAACTCCAACGGTAGTACAAGGCTCCAAGCTCGACTTTGATTTGAGTCACAGATCGACGAACTGAATCGCAGGCGTACAAACAACAAGCTCTTCTTTGATTCATCTGAGCTAAGCTAATTAATTAAGCTGCATGCCCCTGTTGATCGAAACGCTGGGTCGGGAGACCGTCATTAGCAACTGAAAAACACATGTTCACCTCCTCTACCATCGTTATTACATTTCCGTAGACCTTAAAATTAATTAAGAATCGCACGTCAGTAATTATAATGACAACATTGTTATAACGATAGAGGATACGTGCACCCTGCTAATTAACTAAACATGCTCGATCAATTGCAGGGCGGCATATATACGGTGAATTGTATGATACGGCAAGGCACGCGTAATGATCATATGGTTGCCTCTCCCCCGCCCCGCGGGGTGAGATCGATTCGATCGAAAGCGCGGTGTGCGCTCGCTAATCAAGTGGTGCGTCGTCGAGAGCGAGCGAGTTGGAAAGCATGCACGAATGCCGCCCGCCCATCATGGAGACGACCTCTCGCCCATGCCTGGACGAAGATGGAGCTCGATTAGATTAGCTAATCCCGGTAGACAATCATAATCATCCGGTCGGCTTTGGCGAGCACTGCACAAATTAAGGCCAGGTTTTTATTTTGATTCGTGCAGGTAAGTACGTTAGGCTGCATTTGTCCAAACAGATAGAAGATGAAAACTTATCTAATTTTTATGATAATTATTTTATGATATAAAAGATAAAATTCATATCTGCAAAATTGAAAATCTACGATACAAATACGATGGTCAAATTTTATGTGCATATATTTGTTTAAAAGAAAACACCGTTTAATAGCTTAGAAAGTGTGTGTGCAAAAGCCGATGAGAAACATAACGTTGACTTGGTGCTATGCGAATGGAGCTGCTCTTAGCTAGTTAGATTTTCTACGGGAAACACGTCCTTTCGAATTAAAGTGTTAGATTTGATACGTTTACATGTATTTACGTAGTATGTTGACAGCAAGATATCTATAATAACCTTGTTATTCTCAAGAATCAAGATATATATCAATGGGTGGGTACGTGTGTTATATAAACACGATTTCGCAGATGAGAAAGTACGAGTACTATGCAAAGATTAAGTCAGGTTCTGAATTTTGTATTTCGGTTTGGACTTCATAATGATTTGCTGCTAGCTAGGCACGAAAACTTACGATAACTTGAGGGTCTGGGAGATCGATTCCTACGGAGGAAAATTAATTAATTAATGGATAAGAAACCAGGTTAACAGCAGTACTGGTTAGTGGCCGTACAAACATGAAAATTTAACGAGGCCAAAGTGGTGGATGAAGTAAAGTTAACGAAGAGATCAATGTGGTGTGCAGGCAACAGCAGCTAGATCTGCTCGACATTATTACTGGCGAGCTAGTAAGTACTTTGAGAAAGAGGAGTATGCCTGCATGCCCAAACAGATTTCTTTAGCAGAGAGGATCACGAACGAAAGCAAGCACTTGCAAGTTGAAAAGTGTACATCCAGGACACCCAGTACCAGTACACCGTACAAGCTAGCAGAAGCAGGCAGGCAGCTACCGATGAAAATCCAACTCTCCACAACCAAAAGAAACCGTGGAATCCAGGGCATGCCAAAGGTAGTGACTATGTATCACTATAACTATAATATAATTACAGTGTAACAATAATTTAGCTACTCCCTTTGCCTAGATTTATATGAATGCTAATGAATCTAGACACATATATAAATTATATATATTCATCAATAAATAAATTTAGACAAGATCAGAAAATCTTACAATATAAAACGGAAGTAGTAGCATGTATTATATAACTATTGTATAACTAACATTTAAGTCTCTTGTAGAAATTAAAAATTATACATATAGCTTTATAGCAGTTACACTGTACTGGCTATTCGTACATGCTAATTCCATTAGAATTACCTGCTAGCTAAATGTAATTACACTATAGTTATATTTGTGTGATTATAAGAAAATCACGAGAGTGATTTATAGTAAAACCGCATGCGAAATTGCCAACTGCCAAATCCAACGTCTCAGGTTAGCCACTACTTGGACTCTTCTATCGGATCGCTGCATAGAGAGCCAATATTTTGGGCCAAACAAGCCTAATTTTGTACCCGTCCTGAAAGTTGAATTAAGTCGAATTGAGTCAATATGTTCATTTCATTACTATTCTCTTTGTTCCATATTATAGGTCCTTCTGGTCTTGCCTAAAGTCTATTTGACTCCTTCAGTATAGGCTGAGTTCCACTATTAGAAAAAAAATTAAGTACAAAATATTACTCAACAACCCATGCTGGGTCAACTTTCCTCTCTTGGGGGTTTGGACAATGGCTTCTTTGTCCATGGCACTACTGTGTAAGTGAAGGGCAGCATGATGGTTGTCCAGCAAGATTAAAATTTTAAAATAGGACCAACCTATTAGTTAGGGAAAAAGTAGAACCCATATGTTCCCTATCTCCTCTCTTTCACTCTCTATCTCCTAGGCACCACCCAATGGTGTAAAGTTTGCCGGTGACATCGACCTCCTCCCTCGCCTACTGTTCTTGTAGCTACTATCACTTGTGCTCGTGAGGCTTAGGCAAGGAGTATCTCCCGCAGCTTAAGGATGGTGCGATGTCAATAGTACATATGGACTCATGGAGGCTGACCAGATCCAGGATGACACTATTGCCAAAGTTGTCTCGTCACCAAGCACGGGATCTCCTTGTGTCGCCAAACTCTAACACTCTAGTTGTGACCTAGCTAGCTACTTTCTGCACCACCAACTACAACCAAGTTGAGCAACGTGGTATTGACTGAACAACCTAAGCAATGATGACACTAACATCCTCCATGGTCCCGTTGCCCCTGGTATCCTCCTTCTCACAACCTCTCCTCAACCCCCGATGGGAATGATCCTAGAGGTGAATTTTGGTGAGGCAAGCGCGCATCCTCAAGGTAGTCTCAAGGGGTAAACTCTAAATGCAACATGTGTGAAATCTCAAGAAGACGCCTATTGAGGTTGTACACCTCGGGTCTAGACCATCAACAAAGTCCTTCATGAAGTCTAGGTGCACGAGGATGGGCCAAGGCTCCCCTACCTCCCTCGACTTGTACTTTTGTCCCCATGTGTCATCGCTCCCTTCCTGGCTGAATTTAGTGGTCGACTTGTCGTTCGAATGCTCCGATAGGCTATGGTAGTGGTGACTGTAGGAGGACGACGAGCCACCTCCCTCTCCTCCATGTTGTTTTCTCTATCCCCATTGTGGTGTGGTTCAAAAGAAGACTCCATAGGATTGTTGTTTGAGTTGCCCAGGAGAGTTAGGTAGGGAAAGAGAGGAGAGGGGGACATATGGTCCTTTTTTTTTAATCTTTTTCTATCTGACAAATGGGCCTTGCTCTATCCATTTCAAAATAGAAACATTTCTCGGTTGCTTAGCATATACCAGAGAATGTCAAAATATTTTCTTTTAGTTAGTTCAGTGGTCAACTTTTGACTTTTGAATTGATTATATTTCCTTTCTAAGCATATGATTGACCGTGAAATCATTAGAATAATTTAAATCATGAGAATCAGTAAAAAATGCTTATATGATGGTACAAATTTCAAATCCTAAAAATGCTTAATTTAGGACAGAGATAGTGCTAGTTTTTTAAATTATCTGTGTTGACTAGACAATCATCATACTATCGCATACGAGCGGCGTAAGTTAAAACCATCATATATATTACCATGTACTGTAAGCGTCACGTAGAACAAAAACTGCTGTGGGAGGTAAGTTGACTTCATACACGGTTTTATTATTAGGGGATAAGAATCGGACTCGGCCTAAGTTAGGAGTCTAGATGAACCTTTTCCTTGTCAGAGTCCATTTTGTGGGCCGAAACTAGGCCCAATATTGTTCATTGGCAGATTGGGGGAGAGCTCCCGTAAGGAGAGAATACCACAAGATCTCACCAAAATACACAGAGGTTAGGTTAGAAGGGGAAACACCAAAACAGTTTTTAGCACGTGGATCAAAAAATATGAAAAGATGGCTTAATATGAGTTATATCACTTTACAAATATGTATTTAAATTTAACTCTTATAAGTCGTAGATAAAACAAATTAAACTGAAAATAAATATATGCATATTGATAATTATTGATAATTATTTTTGTTACGACATGTAGAGGTTGAATTTGAGCTTGCATATTTGTGGAGTAATATAACTCATATTAATCTATCTTCTCAAAGAAAATTTATATTTTTTATTACTATTTAGATGACTTGCAAGTAATGGGTGAACATTCACCCGTGTGCTTAAAAACCGCTTCCGGTTAGTACGCTAGATGTATAGTTTATGAAGTTATTTATATACACATCCCAATCTTTTCGCTTCTGCATATGCTTATATAAATCAATATTTAAATTTTGAACCTTAAATTTAGAGTTGATTTTAAGATTTTCTAACCGAAGTTTATTTTATAGCCTTAACTTTTAGAGTGCTAAAAATACGTATATAAAAAACTATAAATTATTTTTTTTACAAATACGACGTTAATCGCCCTCTTATACACACGGGTTGAAGCCTAGATGCCGCCGCGGAAGAAGGGCGTGCCGAGGAAGTCGCTGGAGTAGGTGCCGCCGCCGTTGGGGAAGAGCGTGAGCAGGCAGACGACGGCGAGCACGAACCCCCACGCGTAGCGGTCGTCGCCCAGCGGCGTGATCTCGTCCTGCGCCGGGATCTCCTCCCCGCCGCGGACGAACGTCGCGAAGAGCCCCCACGCCAGGCACAGCACGCTGCCGCTGATGGCGCCGACGCCGAGCAGCACCGACGTCGCGAACGACAGCACCGCCGCCGTGCCCCGCCCGAACAGCGCCTGCGCGATCCGGCCGCCCTCCAGCCTCCCGCACGGCAGAAGGTTCAGCGACGTCACCACGATGCCGAGCAGCCCAGCGAACGCCAGCGGGTCCACCGGCACGCCGACACCTTCCACCGCGTTCGGCAGCACGTTCCCGAGCTCGTCGGCGTACGGCCCGATCACCAGCTGCACGAACGACAGCAGAGGGTTGTTGTAGAAGAACTCCGGCCGGATGAACCTGCAGTGCAAAAGCAGAGAGCAGTCAGATGGCATTGCCCAGGGTCGCCGGAGCCATGGCCTGGATTGGAAGAGCCATCGGAACTTACAGGGCGTTCTCGCCGCCGTTGAAGCTGCCGTCGGAGATGAACGCGGAGACGGCGAGAGCCAGCGACGTGAGGTACGCGCTGGCCGTGCGTGCCACCGGGATGTCGAACAGGGCCTTCCTGTTCGGCAGCAGCGACTCGTAGTTGTTCATCACGCCGAGGCACCCAGTCCAGTTGGACGGCACCAGGAACGACGGGCTCAGCTTCACGCCGTGCCTCGCCGCCGTCAACCTCGTCGCGATCTGCCATGGATTGGACGGTCCAAGAAACCATCGAGATCAGCGTGGCTGGCCGGCGCAGGAAGGAGCAGAGTTCAGTGGCAGATCGATCATAGGAAACATCAAACACGTACCTCGGATACGCCGAGGATGGAGATGAAGCCGCCGAACAGAGGGAGCACGTCGGAGACGTAGTCGTCGAGCGTCGCGCCGGGCTTGAGGAAGAAGCCGCTCACGATGGCGATCGTCCCAAACGTCGTCACGGCCAGCGCGACGGCGCTCAGATATCCCCATGGTGTGCTCAGCTTAGTGATCTCCAGCTGCAGGTCGATCTCTGCTTTTGGCTGCACCATGCAGACCTGAATCCAATCACAGGAACACCAAGATGATCACTTTCAACGATCTATAGATCAAAGCCGTAGAAAAATCAGTGATCAAACACAATCGATGACAAATGGTGGTGAATTGGTACCTGCTTTGTGATGTCGTCGCTCTTCTCCTCCATGAACCAGAGGGTGACGTCTGTGCCGGCCGCCTCGGCGATCTTCTTCTCCAGCTTCGGCCTCACCTCCTCCACGGGCTTCCTCAGGTTCCCGATGAAGATGCCGCCATCGCCGAATCGCCGAACATCCACGGCGAAGAACGTGTCGTACCCGAAGCAGCTCTTGAGCTGCACGCGCACCGATCACCGATCAACCAAAAAATTAAATCTTTTTTACTTCTCGTCTAATTAATGATCTAAGAAAATTGGCGGCACAAACTTGCACATCCAATTGGTGAACTGAGATGACATTGACGCCATTGATTTACCTTGTTGAGGTCAAGCGCCCTGAAGGTCTTCTCGGCGAGCTCGAGCCTCTCCTTCTCGCGGGCGAGCTGGTCCCTGGCGAGGCCGCGGAGCAGGCCGGCGAGCGGGTTGGCGTCGGGCTCGCGGTCGAGCTCGCGGAGCTTCCGGTCGGCGCGCTTCTTCTCCAGCTTGATGGCGGCCTCGATGGACGGGTTGCCCATGAACCTCTTGAACTCCTCGTCCGTCTTCCAGTCCACCTCCTGCTGCTCCTCCTTGCTCTTCTCCCCGCCGCCGTCGCCTTCGTCTTCCCGGCCGGCGAGGTGCAACTCCGTCGGCGCCGCCTTCTGCTTGCCCGGAGCGACGGGTGTGGAGGAGGCCTCGTCGGCCTTCTCCTCCTGCTGTTGCAACGAGCACCTGACCAGGAGGAGACCACTTCCTCTCCCGAGAGGCGGCCTAAGAGGAGGCCTGCACTGGTTCTTGGAGAAGAGACGGAAGCTTCTCGTGCTCCTGCTAGTTGCAGCACTGCTGCTGCAGAAGAGAGAGGCGGCAGGAGAAGAGGACGACGCCATTGGCCGGCGACGATCTGAGCTAGACTGGTTGTACACGTGCTTGTTCTAGCTTCCAACGCTACTGTTCTTGGAGATCCGAGGAGCTGGTGAGGTGGGGAAAGCTTAAAAAGCTTCGGGAATGGAAGGAAGGGAGAGTTCTAGAACGTCGAGAAGGCGCGTGGAGGAGTCGTGAAGACTGCGAAGGCCGGAGAGGAGGCGAGTAGCGGCGGAAGACGACGACGGAGTTGAGTTGAGACCAAGGTGAGGGCCTCAGCTTATCCAACTGGCGAGCTGAACTGCACACTTGGCGGCGCCAGCTCGTTTGCTACCCTTTGGGCAACTGTCGTGTGGGCCCTACATTTGAAAGGCTCTCACTGACTACTTGCCACGTTTATTAAACTGAAGCTCTGAAGTTGGCTCATGTCTTCGATTTTTTTTTTAAATTTTAAAACTAAACTCTCTTAAAACTTATATATATTTCTAGATCTGAATCTTTTAGTCACGCTTACTTAAGAGTGGTAATGGGCCAAGGCCATTTGATTCTTCCATAACTTTATTTAACTCTTAAAAATTTTAGCTCAAAACTCTATATAATTTTATTTTTAACCCGTTTTAAATTCGGCCCTTAAATTTTATAGGAAAATGATTGGACCCATTACCACCCATACGCTTACCAGACTCACATGCTAGTGTTATTTGACAGCTATTAGAAAATACTGTCACGTAATAACGTAATTGTTTATGCCGTTGCATTGTTATTTAGTCATACCATAATATGATAAGAAAGGTTTAGATTTGAAAATATGTTTTGAAAGAATTCAGTTTCAAAAATTAAAAGCAAAAGAGTTTTCTTTTTAAAAATAAAAATTCCCTGCATCCCTGCTCCAGGTTCCAACACAAAATATAACCCCATCCTTTCACTTACAATAAACAAAGTGAAGCGGTTTATTAGCTATTAAAAACAATTCATGATAAAAATTTCTTAGCTATCTAAAAGCAAATAAACTACAGAAAAATAAAATCAACTCTAAAATTATTTTTAAAAAATTAAATTGTTGCTTATGCATATAAGACATTAGTAAAACGATAAGGCAACATGGACTGTTTTGAGGTTTGTAGAGTAGTCTTTTTTCACATAAGATTTTTTAATTTTTTTCTAGATTATCTGATTATGAACTGTTGAATTAACTATTACAAAACTAAAATAATGCTTTACAATTTTGTACACGAAACAAACCATGTCCGCACACCGTGTTCCTCCCGCCACGTGCCGGGAGAAGCCACATCGGTTCCGTGCGCATCCGTGCGGTCAACCTCGCTGATTAGCTGATTACCTCTCTCTCCACTGTCACGCAATACCTCGCCGACGCAAAACACCGCCAACACCGCTCACTAGGATAACACGACTGAGTCAGTGGCTCTTGGTGAAGTAACAGGCTTAACGTGTTTAGCATAAGGTGAGTGGTCAATTGATACCGAACTATACTAATATCATTGCTACCTGGTAACATCAGTAGCATCTGGTAGTAGACGATACCCTCGACGCTAGCAACAAGGAGGGCAGACGCGAAGCGCCAGGCAGACAGCAGATGAGAAGCACAGCACAGAGAGACGGAGACAAAGCGCGGGGGAAGGCAGGCACCGACGCACGAAGCTAGCGCGGGGGGTGGGGGGTGCAGTCGGCAGAAGAGAGGCTAAGCACACCGGTGGCGAAGGCAGCATGAAGGGCATCGCATTTGTTCACTGAAGAATCTCATCAGGATATGAGTACGTTCAGTACACTTTATGTTTCTAAATACTCACCCCATCCCACGATAAAACAACTCTTCGGTTTCCGTGTCCAGCATTTGACCGTCTGTCTTATTTGAAAAAATTTTAAGAGAAAAAAATTAGTCACATGTTAATTACTATTCATGATTTAAAACAAAAATGTTAATTATATTTTTTTAAAAGATAAAAAATCAAACATTATAAGTAAAAGGTGAAAAATTGGTTTGTTTTAGGACGGAGAGAGTACCTATCAATATTAACCGATACTATTTTAATGAACATATATTGTATAGTTATATTTCGTGTAGATCATACTTCAGTGATATAAGTATATTTAGTTATTTGTGAATTTATAAAGAAAAAAGAGTGGTCGAGGATTGATCTAGATAGTGTCCAGTGACCAGTGGACCGGAGATAAAAACAAGTATGTAATCTGGTACAGTGTAGAAAAAGGAGTGTGGTGGGTTAAATACCGGGAATCGAATTCAGTAGCTGTCAGGTGATTTTCCTATTTTTCTTCAAAAAAAAAAATGAAACGTAGCCAGGAACAGTGTTACCAGTAGTAATCAGAATAATTGGGCCAAGCTACACATTGAAGAGATTGTCAGTGGTTGATTTAGTAGCACATCTTTAAGATTAACATATGTAACACAGCCTCGCACGATCTTGTCACGGTATGCGATTACGGATGTGTTTCCAACTATGATCTAGCCTTCTCATCTTCACCTCCAAAATTGTACTTACAAGATACGATAGTAAAACCTAGCGGTGGACGGCACTTGTCGCCTTGACATTTGAAATATCACCACCTCCGCACAAGTGATGTGAGCAACTGTCAAAACAATAGAAGTTAATTAGCACTTCTTGCAACTACATTGAAGTTATTAAATCAGCAATTTCTTGAAAGTAAAAACAATTATCAGTAAGAATGTGATTTTAAAATGGTTTTTGACAGAAACTACAAGAAGCATAGAGCATACCACATAATATCCTTCATTTTTTCCCCTCTATAAAGGCAAATAATTCAGCTCTTCTCCATTTTATTAACTTATGAACTCTTCCTACCTCAGTGAGCTCCTCTAGTCATAATTAGTTTGGGACATGATGTTGCAGATTGGTTACTGTGAATTTTTTGTCAAAAATACAGGGAAGTAGCCAACTTATTCCCAAGATAATATTCATAAACATGGGGGTGCAACTAATTATTTGATTTCACCATTTTGCAGTTACACTGATGTGTGAGGATTGATAGTATTGTTCAGTGGTCGTTGGATAACACTCTATAGAGTACATTAATCAATAAAATGTAGTTTCTAATCATGTGAGTAGCATTGCATCATCAGACCACAAAACTTAAAATGGTTATATATGATTGCACACTCTTTTACTAATTGCTCTAAGTGGAACCATTTATAGGACAGCAAAGTATAGCCTAGAACATACTTTTTCGCGCAAACTAGTTGCAGGTATCCAAACATCGTGCCAATAAATTCAAATTAATTTCTAACCTCAAAAAGCTCAAAAGGGCTTCCCCGCCTATAGACATCATCCTGCTGGCTCTGTCCAGTGGAAAACAGTAGAGAAACCAGAGCTCGCCATCCAGTCAACAAGACCCCAGTACTTCCCATGGCTACCAGGATAAAAGGAGTTGGTGGAATATGACCAGATGACAGTGCTCGAATGGCAAGTCCCAACTAAGAGGAGAGAGAGACAGAAATCAGAATTAACATCAGATACAAAACACCATAAAATACATCAACATTAACTAGATACTCTGTCAATAAACTTCAGGAACCAATCACATGTAGAGTTCAGAACAAAAACAGGTCCAGATGTTGAAAAGTGCAAACACTGGGCATGTTTGGCAAATGGGATAGATAAATCATTTCCCACCCATGTAGAGGTAACATTGCATCCTAGCCATCTATTCTTCCCACCTCATTTCATCCAAGTCATTCGTTCTTTCCACTTTCCAATCCCACCTCTCATAACCCATTTGCTAAAGAAGCCCTATACTACAGAACAGTGTCCAACCAGATAAAATAGGATCTATCATTTATGAAGATGTAATACATCAAGAGATTATATCTTTTAAAACATGACTGCCAGGGGGGGGGGGTGAAAGTCACATGTCCATCCATTTTGTGTACTCTACCCATCTCATTTGAATTATTGGCTAAAGCATTCAAACAAAATATAACTTTTACAGATTGTCAGTAACTTGGTCTTGTGCTGACAAGTAACTGCACATAGAGGCACTGCTGGTTTCGTTCTGAAGCCAACAAGAATTTGTTTTGGTGAACTATTTTGCTCGTTAAGAAGATCCCAATGTTATTCACATGGGTTACACACAAGGACATTGTCTGTATTATAGTATGTAAAAGCAGGCGTCATATAGTTTGCACGAGAGTATGTAGATAGTCCCTCTCAGGGTAGATGAAACTGGTGGTTTCTGGTTTCTCCCCGCGGTTACCGCAATTATTGCAGCAAGCGGAACCACCGGAAACAACGGAAAACCTGCAATAATCGCGCTCCACCGGGCGGCTGTTTCGGAGCTCTCCACAGTAAAGTAAACCCTGCTACCTCTAGTTCCATAGTTCTTGTCATTTTGGACAAGGGTGTGATCAAACTTTTTAAAAATTTTAATATTAATAACTTTTAAAATATTTAGTTTGAAAACACTGGGAAAACATGTATAGATAAGTCATAAATAGTGCTTTAATAAAAATAAACATTTACTTATTTTTTGTATATATTTTAATAGAAAATCAGTCAAAAATAGACTTGGAAGACTATGGCTGCGTTCGCCGGGGGTGATAAGTACCCTCGTTTTCAGCGCGCACGCTTACCGAACTGCTAAATAGTGTATTTTTTGCAAAAAAATTATATAGGAAAGTTGTTTTAAAAAATCATATTAATCTATTTTATTTTTTTAATAATTAATAATTAACTTATCTCTACCCCTCCTGAACGCGGCCTATGTCATTGTCCGAAACAACAAAAATTATCAAAATGGAGGGAATGCGATGCAACACATAGATAACAGAATGTAAATGTTTGGGTATTGGTCCAAGACTACAAGGTAGCATCAGCCGGCTGTCAAGTGAAGGACATACAGCTTCAGTGTAACGAAAGAATTGGTACCCATCAGTTTAAGCTATTAGTTAAGACACTCAAAGATAAAAGTTCCCAAAATAATAGAATTCATTTGAAGTGTTGACCTATGATGGTAAAATAACGCCACAAACTAGATGAAGATACATGCACATGCACATCCACATTCCAATCCCAATCTCATCTTAAATTTTGAAACAGAACTGATATTTACCGGTATCCCAACAGCCCAGGATTTGGCCGCAACAATAACAGCTTTGCCCACACCATTGCGACCTTTCGCATCGTCCCCAAATCCACCAAGGAGGTAGGCACTAAGCAACCACCCTGCACAATGCCCGATTCTGTAAGCAATCCTTCCTCCAAAAGATGATGATAGGCCACGTCAAAAAAAATTAACCTGACAGATTTCCTCACCAGCAATGAAGGGATCGGCCGTCTTGAACGTTTCTGCGTCAAGAGCAGGCAGCCCATGGCTGAACCTTCCTATCGCAGAGAAGACGAGGAGGCAGAGCACATCGCCGCCGGCAAGAAGCCCCAACTTCCTGTAAACGCAAGCACACCGCTCAGCAAACCGAACCAATTCAGCGAGCACGGGAAATGGCTCGGGACTCCTAGTACGTACGCGTAGGAAACGAGCTTGGATTCACCGGCGGCGTCCCCGGGCTTGTCAAACTGGATGACGCCCTCGAGGGGCACGCCCTCGTCGGTCACGCCGACGAGGACGGGGTCCTCGGCGGCGGCGGGGGAGCCGGAGGGGCCCTCCCCGGCGGCGGCGAGGGGGCCCCGCCGCGCGTCGGCGCCGGAGAGCGCGAGGCGGCGGCGGCGGCGGCAGTGCGGGAGGAGGCGAGGGGCGGCGAAGAGCGGGTACGGGTTGGGGCAGCCGCCGTGGCTGCCCGGCGGCTTGGAGGGCAGCCGCCGCGCGGAGACGGAGCCGTTGGCGGCCTGGCTCACCAGCAGCATCTCCTCCTCCTCCGGTGTTCCGTCGCCGGCGGCGGCGGGGAGATTTTCGGGTGGGAATTGGGAGGGAGGGAGGGATGGGGGGAGAGGAAAGGATATTTTGGGTGGTCTAAATTTTGCGGTTTCGCGGTGGATTAATAGGGGGGTGGCGTCAGCGGCGTGGACGAGAGCGCCGGACGCGGACATGCCGCTCCGCACGACGCCGTCTACGTCGCCCTCAACGGCTCAGCTCCTCTCGCGTGCGATGGGCGATGGGGATGGAACGGAACTCATGGAAGTCGTGTGTCCGTCCATTTTTGTGTACTCGATGATATTTGTTTATTTTGTTGCTTGGACTTTAGGATCAGCCGTGGAGGATTTGGAGGTGTTTTTTTTTATATAAATTAGTTGGATATTAATTCATATGAAAACTATTAAAGAACACCTCATATATCACCTACCCTTGGGATTGCTCTCTAATAAAACGATTTTGCATGCACGCTGGTCGCAGAAGAATTAGGTTCCCCTAATTGTATGGCTCCCAATGTTTTAAGGGTTTATCAGAAAGTTGAAGGTTATTGAATGATATTATGGGAAGTTCAGTTAGACAATGTTAGACAGACGAAGAGGGGTTAGGCCACCCTGACCCGTCCACTCAAGAGGCAAGGTAGACATGCGGCTAGGCAACCCAAGCCCGAATCTTGCTAGTGTGGTAAAAGGGCGCCGGCGCCGGTATATGTAGGGCCAGTCAAGGGAATGTTTTGAAGCAAAGGAACCCTTACTTATTGCGTGTGCTTGGCGCTAGACATGTATGACATGCTAACATACTCTGACCTACGCGGTAGTATTAATTAAGACAGAAAAGGACAATGACATATCGTGGGCAAGTGTGGGAAAACGGGGATACAACCCTGCTATGTCGCATCGGTCCTATCCTCATCATCACTCTCAACACCCGAGGATTGACGATTGCCATTAACCAGGGTAATGCCCAGCCGACGTGGTCGTCGCCCCGTCGCAGGAACTAGGCATGCCTATTAATAGTTTCCTTAAGACAGGAGTATTAATTAGACTTCTATATCCATATCCTCTTGGGAGCACAATGTTACCTAAAGACTGTAAAAAGACGACCATACACAACTAGGGTGGTTAAATCCTCCAAATTGGTTTTGTGCTAAACTCAGTTGTGTCTAAGACACTCAGCCGTTGTATTCCCTTAAAACCATAAGAACATCATAGAAGTAGAGTGTCACCCACTGCGCGATCTAAACCTCTATACTTACTCGGCGCTAGTGATCTCTTCATACACTTAGATTTTATCACATCCCAACGAACAACTTCTCCTATGCGCCTGGGCGAAACTCGAAGGGGTCCCACAATCTCACACTAAAGGAGTCCATCCTCCAGCAATATACCCCCATCTAGTTCACCTTGGTTTAAGATCCACCTCCACTTGCCGTTGATTGCCTTTTTTTGGCATGTCTGGTTGTATTTCGATGACTTAACACGTCTCTTGGTTGACATGTCTCATTTCGTGACAAATGTTACACTAAACTCATATTTCCCTATTTTGAATCTAACAAAGAAACTAACATATTGTTTGGGGATTTTCTAGTAATTACAGTTTCTCATAGAATCTACGTAAGTCATAAGACATGTCAAACAACATTTAACTTTTATGAATATACAGTCGTTGAATCCAAAAAATAAACCAGAAACCAGAAGTTAAACCTATTTTTACCTATTTTTTTAAGATTCTAATAAGTTGACTTCTTACCAACTGCTAATTGATCATCTATTTTTGTGATTCTTCTTTTTCGTTTTAATCTAAAACCCAGACTCGGGATGGGGAATATGAAATAGATAATTTTATGGGGCAATCTAAAACTCAAGGTGTTTTTTTTTTGCAGTTTTTCCTTTATTACTCAAGTATATAAACGAGTGAATTACTATTTTAGAGCTGAAAATATATTTCAAGCAGTGAGCTGAAAATATATTTCTAGCAGTATTCTAACACATTCATATAAGTTTTTGCAAAATCGCACTATTTATGATTACTAAATGCAACCATTAATATATTCGAATTTTGGATTATTCTGAACTGTTCTTATATTGATGCGTAAAGATTAAAAGTTTCAAACACAATATAAATGTTAGACCGATGGTAAGTTTGTTCTATATTTATATAAGTTTTTCTAACTTTTTTTAGTTTTTGTGTGCACGCTTCCCAAACTGTTAAACAATATATTTTTTCAAAAAGTTTATAAATAAAAGTTCATCTCACATTTCTAAAGTAGATTGTTAACTTTGTAGTAGTTAATCCCATCGGCTATACAACTAAATAGCTATCACAGAAGTCAAATAAAACACAGCCGTGCATGAGCTGCAAGAGTAACTGGTTTTGGTTTATGAAGCCAACAAGAGTTGTTTTGGTGAGTTGTGTTTTGCTGGTTATAAAGATCCCAATGTTATTCACATGAGCTGCATGTTCATGGCAGTTTCCTAGGACCTGAAAACACCAAACTTGCATTTGGATGGAAGGGTCATAGCCTAGGGATTTGACCATTTGATCTCCAACGCAGTTGTTGCACCAAACCACCTTTTAGCTTCTCCCTTGTGTTTAAATATGACGTATACCAGATCGTGTACTTTGGAATTTTGATATCTGATGCACTCATCAAGAAAAATATAATTTATCATCTGGCAATTCACACGTTGCCGAGGGGAAAGTAAATTAAAGCAATATATAGTAAATACAAACCTAAAGGTTTTGTATCATATTGTTCAACCTATATTTTTCTTCGAAAACATTTTGGAAGTTAGGGGCAAGAAAGATAAACACGATACCAACCAACTCTATGCCGTATAGTATTATTGCATAAAAAATATTCCACTACACTGAAACATAACATAATCAATATTGATCGTAATGGAAAATCGCATGGGTGAACAAAATATCGATAGAAATGGCTGTGTGGATTGCAATTATAATGATACATGGGACACACGTTACTCTTATTTGATATGGATCGTGATTTGATGATTTAATTTTACAGTCCCGATACACATCAAACAAATTTCAAAACAGATTTATTAATCAAAAGATATGGCCATTTAACACATGTAAATATAAAACTGAAAAGAGTCACGAGCCCTCCGTGGTCTGCCAACCAATAGAAGCCAAGTCCATTCAAGCATGCAAGTCACAAGTTGCAACACAGGTAGATGGCTGTGATGCTAGCAGGAATGAGAAAGCCCTTAAGTTTTCCTAACATATGTCAAGTTTACAACTGATAGTATAGGAGTATTACATATTATCAACAGCACGGTACATCACACGTACAGACAAGGAGATACTATCCTTGAAGAAGTTGCCCTTCCAAAATCAAGTGATGCTTTTTCTGCATACAACTTTGGGACATGAACCGAACCTGCACAAGGGAAAGCATAGAATACCACGTGCAGCTTGCAAACAGAGAAAAGAACATGCTGATGGTAAATGATAATTGATGATGAAAACACTAAGCATTGCATAACAAAGGGAGTATATTCTTATTTTCCTTTAAATTCCTTTTCTGTAAACAGGCCACCATAAGTTAGCATGAAGATGGAATTTCTATTTTGCAAAAGAAAACTCAAGCTATTGTATATTATGGTGCAAAAGGAAAGTCCGTCCTACCAGGATGTGGAAATTCTCATGGGACATTGATTATACAATATCATGCCACAGGAACTTTACAACAGATGTTGAGGACATCATCCAGAGGTGCGTGATCACCAGTGCCCTCATCTTTCCTTGCATATATTAATTCTTTCCCTTTGAACACAAACATTCCACCCTAGTACACACAAGTAGTGTAACAGATCAAGATTCTTCGTAAAATCCTAAACATAAGTTCAGATGATGGTGAAGAAGCACAAATGTGTGGGCATATGATCTAACCTGTTGTAGAACACTTGCCCTGTCATCTGGGGTGGCTTCAACTGTATAGTTTTTCACCGCCTCCTTGAGGGAGTCAAACCGTGAAAACACTTTTGCCTTCAAGTAAATATGTTTAAGACAATGTCCAAGCATTTTTCACGACAAAACAAATATGCAAGTTAATAACAGTCCCATAAAAATTTAATGATGCTTACACTGGCTGGGTTGAAGAAAGTGCGACCGATACCGAAATACAAACCCAAGAGATCATAGGCCTGCAGGTGAAAAGGTTTGACATTAGTTGTAAACTCAGTAACAAAAGAAATAAAATGATTATTGTCAGCAACAAAATTTCCGATGTACACATAATTGATCTTCGTGTGTATAATGTCCAATCTGACCATGAGTCTGCCTAATTTGGATATCTAATATATATGTTTGGACAGGAAGAAAATAAATGCATAATTCAGTACCTGGAAACCACCTTTTTAATTAAATATTTGCTTGTGCAACAAATTTACATACTGCACTTATTATAGTTGAAGACATCAATTTTCAGAAAAAAATAAGGAAGTAAAGAGAGGTTTAGAAGATAGAAACCAAGTTCTACAGCTATTTGAACCTTCCATTCGTCAATCCAAGTTGATGACACCAAACGTTTCCTGTTGTCAGTTGACATAAGTACTGTATCTTATGTGTTCCCTTTTTTATAGGATGCATCTTATGTGTTCTGATTTCATCCAATCAGGCGCAACAGAGAATATCGAAAAATATTTTCTCCAAGTTAGTAACTATACATTCTATGCTACAAATTCTGTTAGTGCAGTTTAGACAATTCCAAGGCAAGGAGGCACTTAGCATATGGGTTTACTCTTTAGCATACAAGCAAGAAAGACCTGTCAAGGTATAAAACACATTCATAAAATAGGTGGGCACAGGAATATGCACCTTGCGCTCAGGATCTGCGTAGAGGTATTCCAAAGGAAATGGCAACTGAAATGAGCAAATTTTGGAGAAAGGTCATTAGGGTATGGGCACATGAAACAATGTAAAAAATTGTTTTCCATTGTCCAGCGAGCTGTGAGATTAAAGGGACAAACTAGACCATCAACATGATTGGCCAGTAGCTGTCATGCCAATTGACAGGCAAATATATATGTTTCATCTTATATCAGACCAGGGTTTAAACAGTCAAATTCCAGTTTGAAATAGTAAAATCAGGTTTTTCATAATGAAGACACAGTTCATCATGTATGTGTTATAAGCTACTAGCATATAGGTTGAATCACACTACGTACACGCTCAGCAAGAATACGGGCTTTATCTGGAGTGCCAACACCAACAGCAATTAGTTTGACGCCAGCTGAATCAAATCTCTCTTTTGTATCCCTCAACACAGAGGCCAACTCCCAACTTCAAAAGCACAAAGAATGTCCATCATTACCACAGGCGAAGAAATTAAACAAATCAGAAACAAATTGTTATCAACGAGGTCATAAGTTTCAGGAAACAGATATCCACAAAAGGAACCAGCAGTATCTCTCTCTCACCAGCAAGGGCACCCAAAATGCCTTAGCAGCGCAACGACGGCCATTCCCTGCACAACAGAATTTTTTTTCCAATTTATTTCTCTAATATGCTCTTCTCACATAAAATTCTCATAGTGAAACAAAATCCTCCAATGTTCCGCAATTTTTTCAATCTACAAAAGGACTCTGGTTTGCCCAAGCAGCAACTCACCTCATCTTCTTATTTTGAAAAAAACCAGGTGTGCAAAATTCTGATCCAAATATGAAGACAATATTTGCTAGTTCAGAATCTCGTAGCAATGACTAGTAGGCTTAGGCAGATCGAGCTGATTGGGGGGAAACCGAGGTGCATCCCTACCTCGTTCTGGTCCCACAGGTCGCTGAAGAGGACGGGCTCGCCGGTGGCCGCGGAGTAGATGGCGACGCCACCGAGGGCATCGCCGACGCCCGACCCAGCCTCCGGATACGGGGAGGGCACGGAAGGGGAGCCCGCGGCCGCGGCAGGTACTACTACTGCTGGTGAGCCGCGGAGACGGAGGTACCCCTGGCGGCGACCGGGGAGGGGGGCACCGCGACGGGGAGCGGCGGCCGGGCGAGCGACCGGCGGGAGGGAGACGCGCGGGAGCGAGGTGGACGTGGCCATGGCTCCTGCGTCGTGGACGTGGCGGAACCCTAGACGCGGGAGACGGAGGCGAGCGAGCGGCGGCTTCGCCGGGGCGGAAGTCGTTACCGTTTGGCGGGAGGTGTCACCACATGTTTCTACACACACACAGAAGCAAACGACAGCCTGCGCGGTTCCTTCCCTTTTTAACTGTTGGGTTCAACAGCTGAGCTGTGTACACGTATTTTGAATTTTCATTTTCGTTCCTGCTTAGGTTTATTAGTCAAATTTTAAATTTTAAATCTTAAATTTAAAGTTGATTTTAAATCATTTTATATCGTAGTTTAATTTTAAAATTTTATTTTTAGATCGCTAATAACCAGTATATAAATATTATTTATAAATTATTTATTGTTTGCACGTACGTTATTTTGTTTGTTTTTTTTCTAGAAAACCAAACGACGATCACCAGAGATGATTCAGGATACCAATTCTAAAGGTCCTTCGTTAAATTGCAAGATGAATATGCATGGATCATTTTGTTTCGATTTAATGCGTAATATTTTTGTGTCATTTCTCTTACATCATTGGAAAAGGAATTTAGACATGCTGTTGCATGCCTATGTAGGTTTTCATCTTCATCTTTTCAATTCTGTTTAGACTTATAAGTTAAAATTTAATTTTTTTAATATTAAATATTAAATTTAGAGTTGATTTGAGGGTTTTTTATCGTAATTTATTTTTAGATCACTACAAACACATATATAAACATTGTATTTATTGTTTGTAAATATATCATCTTGTTTAAGCTAGCAAATGCGGAGTACTTTGAGATGAAAAAAAGTCCATGTACAAGGACGGATCTCAAAGTCTATCAGAAGGTTAAAACACCACGTAGATATCCACCCCGCGGGGATAAAAACTTTCCTCAAGCCACTCCCATTAGATATCTGATCCAAGCGGATGCTAAGGGCACGTTTGTTTTCTTTTGATTTTTTTTAAGTCCCTGTCATATTGAATGTTTCAATACTAATCAGAAGTATTAAATATAGATTATTAATGAAACACACCTTATACTCGGACTATTTCGTAAGACAAATCTATTGAGCCTAATTAGTCTATGATTAGTGAATGTGATGCTATAATAGATATTTGCTAATCGTTTCTTAATTAGGCTTAAAAATTTTATCTAATAAAATAGCCTTATTTATATAATTAGTTTTGTTATCTGTATATTTAATACTCTTAATTAATGTTCAAATATCCGATGTGAGGCACTATGGAACTAAGTTCAGGTACATGAGCAGTCCAACAATTCCAGAACTGTTAAAACTAGATGCCCTCTGATTGACATGCTGAGCATTACATACACGTCTGGCTGCTAAAAAAACCTCAAGTGGTCAAGCAGCCGGAGCTTTGCAGCAAACGTTGAGGACATCATCCAGAGGAGCATGATCGCCGGTGCCTTCGTCTTTCCATGAGTACAGCAGCTGTTTCCCTCTGAACACAAGCATTCCACCCTGAAGAAAATCAATGGATTGGGATAGTAAACACAAGATCAATTAGGACATAGAAAACAAAAAACTCTGAACTTATGTTTTGTGCTAGTATGTGCAAAGAACGGAGTCCCAACAACCTGCTGCAAGACACCCGTCAGATTTGCCGGTGTGCCTTCCAGCGTGTAGTTCTTGGTTGCCTTCTTGATGTAGTCAAGCCTCGAGTATATCTTTGCCTTCACGGACATCACAGGTTTAGTGACATTCATGTTCAGAATTGCGTTGTCAGAAGTTTAGCACTACTGAATTAATTGTGATGCTTACACTAGCTGGGCTGAATAATGTCCGACCTACACCATGGTACATCCCCAACACGTCGTAAGCCTGCAAGACGAGTTATTTATCCACAGTAAATACGTGAATAATAAATACTTCGTCATTAATCCAATGTCCATTAGACTTTCTTTCACCTTGCGATCGGGATCGGCATACAGGTTATCAATAGGAAACGGCAGCTGCAATGCACAAAATCCCATAGAAAGTCAGAGAACGGAGTGAATATTGTTACTGATCATGCTCAGTACGGTGCTAGCAACAACACTGATACTAAAGCGTAAATGCTTACCCGATCGGCAAGAATGCGAGCTTTGTCAGGAGTGCCAACGCCGATGGCGATCAGCTTGGCACCGCCCTCCTCGAATTTCGCCATGGAGTCCTTCAGAACAGAGGCCAGTTCCCAGCTTCGCGATCCATTTGACCATGGCGAGAAACGCTGATTAGCAGGACGAGCAACACAAGAAACGGTGCAAACACATGGAAACCCTCGGTTCGATCCTCCTCACCAGCAGAAGCACCCGAAATGCCGGAGCAGCGCGACCACCGCCACACCCTACACGCAAGAGCAGCAAGAATTCGTCGTGTTTGAGTCGGTGCGTGCCTAGGTGATGCCGACTCGCCGTCGCCGAGGAGAGATTCCTGCGAGGGGCAGCGATGGAGGCGGGTTACCTCGGTTGGGTCCCAGAGCTCCGTGAGCGGGACGGCGTCACCGGTGCCCGCGGCGAGCACGGACACGCCGCCGAGGGCGTCCCACACGCCGGGGGAGCTAGCATCCGGGGTGGGCGACGGGGAGACCGGAGGGGAAGCCCCTTCCGCCGCGGAGACGGTCAGCGACCGGCGGCGGCGGCGGCAGAGGGATCCCCGGGATGCGAGAGCCGGCACCGCCGCGGGCGCTACCGCTACGCGTGCAGCGCCGGCGCCGGCGCCGGCGAGCGGGGCGCGCGAGAGCGAGGCGGCCGTCTCCATAGGCACGGCACGGCACGGCACGGCGAGACGGAGAGAGTGGCGGCGTGCGAGGTGCAGCCGCGCGCTGAGCCGCCGAGCGTGTGTGTGGCGGGCGGCGGGGCGGGAGCGAGTGGCTGCCGCTGGCGCGCGCGGCGTGGCGCGACCGCTGCGTCAATTCTGCCTCGTGTGGCCGCGGACCAGATTGAGTGGGCCTTCGTTTATGTGGGCCGCTTGATGGCAGGAAATTCACCGGCCCAGCAGCCCAGATCCACGCTAAATCCAAAACGACGAGTAGGGGCAGATAACAAGCCAGCAGCTCGGCTCATGAGCTGCTAGTTCATTAAGCTCGTTAGGCGTCTTAACTAGCTATATTTTATGTAAATTATCTCTATAATTTATATTTGTTCATTCCATCATATTTAACATAAGAATATATACTAACTAATAAATAACTCACTATTAATAATACTCCATTCGTTTCATAATGTAAAATGTTTGACTTTTTTGTCATTTGTCTTATTCAAAAAATTATGAAAATATTATTTATTTTGCTTGTGACTTTCCTTATTATCAAAAGAATTTTAAGCATGACTTATTATTTTATATTTTTACTAAATTTTTAAATAAGACGAATGGTTAAACGTTGCAACCAAAAAAATCAAACATCTTATATTATAAAACGGAAGTAGTAGTTTAGATGTAACTATAGAACTAAGCACTAGTTAAAGTTCTAAATATATAAAAGCATAATAATATTAAGCACCAATGAGCTAAACAAGTAGCTCAAGAGCTGGCCCGTTAAACTCACGAGCTAAAAGATAAATTTGATTCGATTCAGTACGATTATAAGTTTGAGCCGACCCAAGCCATGAGCTTCTAAGTTCTTCCCACCCCTAACGACGAGAGAGGGAGAGATCGAGCGAGCCCGTCGTCAAACCACTGGAACTTGCGAGTGCTGGAAGCTTGTCGGTTAATGGCACTTTCGGCCACCATTGTTAGAGCAAAGTATAATAGCAGGCTATAAGTCAGCTAAATACTGATGTGCAAGAGAGAGAAGAGAAGAGAGGAGAAGCTGGTTATAAGCTTATAGCCAGCTCAGGCACAAGAACCAAGATATTATGTAAGAGAGACATGTAGGTCCTGCATTAAAGATAAAGAGCTAACCACTATATGAGTGGGCTATAAGAAGACTATAAAAAGTCTTATAGCCAGATTGTTGGCTATATTATTAACTTTGCTCAGGCTTCCTAGCTTAGCTTGTTTAGTTAGGGGCAATTTTGTATTGCGTTCTCAAGGTAGGCGATGACGTAATAAACTAGTCCATATGGACATTCCCAACCCAATGACTAGGATGATGTTCATAGCATTAAATAAGTTGCCACCTAGGATGAAAAATAATGTATCAAGTGAATAAATGAAGAAAGAGAATGAAACCATGTCTTGCATGAGACATGTTTTCTACACAACATCCAATATATCATGTGAGATAAGTAACATTAAATTTAAGTGTGAAATAGTGGTGTTTGCATTGGAAAAGTAGTGTCTAGTACTAGTTTCTTGATGATAAGAAATTTATAGAAATCATATCTAGTGTCATGGGTTAGGAATGCCCTATTGCATGTGTGGAGAGGCTCGAGGGTACATTGAGAGATGTTTTGCGTGATGGTGTTACCTAGGAAGATGTCTCCCTAACCCCCCCCCCCCCCCCACTCGGTCTATGCCTAATTTTGCTAGCCACGGTAACCGTGCTATATATGCTACACATACACAGTCTATATATATATACGATCTGCTTTAGAGGATCCTAGGGCTCCCTCCAGGTTATATGTGTTAATGGGAAAGGCGATGCCCAGACATGCACAATGTCAATACATCTACAACTGCTACATTCGTCTCTCTCATGCTTGCATGGCCGTCAGATTGGCAACCAACGACCGGGATCTCCCTACCCACTGACCACTAATTCCCATTTTTCAGCTAAACCATTGTATCATTCCTCCTCTGCAATGCTACTGCATCAGTATTAGTAGTAATTCAGTAATCACCCAAGGATGCCAAAATTGCCACCAGCTGTTCAGCTGGGGCTGGATGATTAGTAGTATACCGTATACGTAGTAATAGTAGTAGTAAGGTCCATACGCGAAAAGAAAATTTGTAGGTGTTATATCGGATATCTGACCGAACGTCGTAAGGTATTTTTTACACGAAAGAAAAGACTAGTTTCAGAACTCGACTAGAAACCGCGAGATGAATTTATTAAGCCCTAATTAAACTTAGAAATTAAACTTAGAAAAATAGGCTCGCGATTTTCGTGTAAACTGAGCAATTAGTAGTTTTTTTATCTATACCCTGTCAAAAAAATTGGATGTGATATTTTTTAGTAAATTTTTGTGGCAACTAAACAGGCCCAAGTAAGAAGAGTACTCCCCCGTCCCAAAATAAACCAATTTTTCACTTTTTACCTATAATTTTTGACTCTTTGTTTTATTTAATTTTTTTTACGATTAATATTTTTGTTTTTATTAGATGATAAATCATGAATAGTAATTTACGTGTGACTAATTTTTTTATAATTTTCTAAAAATTTTTTAAATAAAACGAATGGTTAAATATTGACCACGGAAACCGAAAACCGGAGAATTGGTTAGCCACAGAAACCGGAGAATTGGTTAGAGGCAAAGTTTTCTCCATCAACAGTAGTAGTACAGTAGGAGTGTGGGGGGCGGTTTTGTGGTAGGAGGCCAGGCAGTGATGGAGCGGTGTAGTCAATGGGCACGGTCACACAAATCCCAAGTCCCAAGCCCGTGGGGACCATGCAGAGGGTTGTGTCCCACGCGGCCCCGTGTAAACAAACCGAGATTCCCATGCCCTCCCCATGTGAGCTCGTACTAGTACTAGATGCAGATAGGGATAGACAAGCCAAGGCTAGGCTGGGCTGGGCATGCATCATTCCTCGGTTAGCGAGAAAACGGCCTCCCAAAGTAGGGTTAGAAAGGGGTTAGTTGGAGTAACACACGGAGGCACAGATGAGTATAATCATGTCCTAGTAATTTCTATAGCTAGGGCTTGCGTGGAGCTGAGCCTAACCGCTGTGTTTTGGTGTTTAGTTACTCCAAGTTGTTGGGGGGTGATTATTTGGCTAGTGTATATTTATAAATAAACTATAATTTATACATATATATATATTATTATTAATGCTTTAAAATTTAAGACTAGAAAATAAACTTCGGTGAAAAAACCCCCCTAAGATCAATTAGGTTGGAAATTCATATTTTGGTTTATAAGCATAAGCAAAAGTGAAATAATGGGGATGGTTTTGTTCGTCTAGATGATTTCTTTTACGTGATTTTGGTTAATAAGATTTCAGTTGCTCCTACTCATTGACACCTAAAAAATATTTTTAGCAAAAGATGGAAATCAATGGATACTCGTGGGTGTTATGATATAAACATGATGGATGAGGTTGCGTAACTATGGCTTCCATCATTTCGCAGTTGTAACTGATTATAAACCAAATTTTAAATTTTAGAATTTAATTTTGTGATATTTTTTTATCATGGTTTGTTTTTTAACATTTGTTTGTGATTCACTATGAACTCAGTTTTACCTATATATATTTTTTTGTTTATAACAATGTGTTTTCGTTTTTTCTTCTAAATCGTGAAACGATGGGAGCCATAAGACTCCACCACTACACTAAGTTGTTTACCGATCCTAATGCATGTTACTTTGCTTTATTTGTTCACATCGGAAGGTATAATGTCGAGTTGAATTTTGCATTTTTCATACAAGAAATGTGAGAAAAAAATGTTACAAAGGTGGCCCGGGTAAAAGAAAGTTGATGCAAAAAATGACAATGCACTTATGCACACCCTACAAATGCATACTCCTACTACTATGAAAAGCTCAACCCATTTTACTACTATGAAGCAAGACATTTTGGTTTGTTTGATGGACAAATTAATATCCCAGTACATAAGAATAAATCACAATTTTGTGTACTAGTAGAGCATATAGGAGTACGTAGGAATTAAGACTGAATGTAATTAATGTACAGTGTACCGCTCACATTAATTTTCTGTTTCTTTTACGCTGGGACGCGCATTAATTTTCTGATTTTTTAAATTACATATATTTGCAGTTCTACTGTGTCTCGCAGTGAAATTTCACTGCCCATCATAATGCTGTGCAAGTGTGCACACAGTACTGTACACCACATTTTGAGCATGTAGGATCTCTTCAGTATGCGCAAATTAAGGTATTGCTTTGGAATTATTCTCTCTCCCATAGTAAGGGCAAGGACAATAATACAGTAAGCATCTAACTATTAGTATGCTCCACGTCATCTGTAGATGACTTAAAAACAACATGTACAGCAAGCTAGTATGGGTTGTCTCTATGTCATCTTATGCTAAGCATAATGTATCAATGCTTAAGCTATGCTTGCTCCATGCGTCTTGTTGCTCGCGCCGGAGCCGTCGATTGCATGAGCGCTGGCTTCCTTCTCTCTTCCTTTCTCTCTCCTCTAGCTCAGATTAATATGACGTGGACTGGCTAATAGTAGGCTGATTAACTCTTATTGTACTTGCCCTAAAGGACCAGGGCTGCATCATGTAAATATTGTCATTTATCCCCTCTAATTTAAGATTGGATTAGAGGATTAGTTGTTGGTTGGCATCTTGATGTCTTCTTCCTCGGATGGTGTAAACAATAGGGCCCCGGCAGCATCCGTTGGGTTCCACCCAATCTCGCTCGCAAGACTTCTCTTTTGTTCTCTTCTTATCGAGC
The DNA here is from genome assembly GCF_000231095.2 of Oryza brachyantha. NCBI lineage: Eukaryota > Viridiplantae > Streptophyta > Magnoliopsida > Poales > Poaceae > Oryza > Oryza brachyantha. The sequence continues at coordinate 24,472,162 of NC_023165.2, forward strand.
TAGCCCTTGTCATATGCATCCCTATCTCATTTGTCATTCCTGCAGATATATTCTAGTACAAATTCGCGTTAAAATGACCAGCATATATAATTTGGTGTAAAGTATGTTTGGCGTGAAACCTCTCAAAACTAAAACTATCCCCTGCATGCAAGTATCAAAAGAATCAAACCTGAGGGTAAATTAAACTGTCTACGTACACGTACTCGAGATCTGCAGAATTGTACTATATGGAGAGATGTCCTGTGGCCAATAGAGGCCAAGGAGGGGCCTGGCCTTTGATGCTGGTGTTGTTTGCTGCAGTGTTGGAGCTTGATGAACGATTGGAGAGGAGTAAAATGTTGGTGAGTAATGTCTGGTTTAAGTTGACCTGATTAAATCACACGTCCAAAACATGTCAAGATAGCTGATGTGCTCAAAGGTTGAGGGCCTTGCAATTGATACCCAACGCAAAGCTGGGATTTGCCTTTGGACGCAATTAGTTTTTTTTTAATAGAAAACACTCCCATTTGCTGAGAAAAAACAACCCACACGGTGATCTAGTGATCACCAACTCATATATTGCACATATCATTGTTTGTTATCAATTATAAACATAAAACATTTTAATCATATGCTAATCGAATATGTGAGCTATCCTTTTGAATAACAGTGGCTTGGACTAAAAGGCAACCTAGCCCACTTCGGTTATAAATCAGTGACTTATTGATTTTGAATGTTAGAGTTAAATCAACACGAACTCTAACCATGACTGTAATCGTCTTGCATGACAATATGATGCATCAAACTAATAGTTAAACCTCTCCAAGTTAATGTGTAAAATTTTCAGCATATTCAATTACAGATAGAGATATTTGTGTAAACGGAGTCTAATCCATCAAGGGAATATCTACTTGTTTTTTGCATGTCATCTAGTAAAACTACTAGCAAGATAGATTAATATGTGATATATCACTTCACAAACATGCATAATCAGATTGACCTTGATAAGTAGTAAGATACAAAACAAGTTAAACTCTGATTATTGTACGCATATTAGGAGTCTTATTGTCTTTTTTATAACTTGTAACAATTAAATTTAATCTTGCATATTTGTGTGGTGATAAATCATACATTAATTTATCTTATTATTATTATTATTATTATTATTATTATTATTTCTATATCCATTTAAATAACACGTAAGAAACGAGGAGTTCCCTATGTTTGCTTCCATTTGGGTATTGGACCATGAGGAATTTTTTTAAAAAATAAGTGGAGTGTTTGGGATGCCACACCTAATGTTTGCCCAATAATGATTCGTATAATACTTCCTTCGGTTCTAATCCATAACGTTTTGAATGAGTTTGGCATCAAATTTTTTAAAACTTTGATTATCACTAATTTTGAAAATATTTAGTTTGAAATGGCTAGGACAGTCATAGTCTCAGATATCTTTTAAAGACGGTATCGTTGTCCAAAATAACATGATTTATCAAACCAGAGGAAGCATTAGGCTACTCTCTCTCAAAATACTACCTCTAAAATTTAAATATGTTTCATGGTACTATTACTTCTCTACCTACGTAACATCTCAACCAATCACAGTTTTTTTCCATTGAATTTCTCACCTACTTCATCACTTAAAGCAATTATAACTGCTCCTTACATCTCCATAATTTTTGTTAGTTTTGGATAATGGTACAGTCAAACTTTTAAAACTTCGTTTATTAGTCATTTTTAAAATATTTACTTTGAAAACACCATAACAGCATGTATGTCTAGATGAGTCATAAAGATCAATAAACGTTTATTATATATACGTATAAGTAGAAAACTATAGTTAAAGATATATTTTATTAGATTATGGCATTGTCCAAAATAACAAGAAATATCAAACTAAAGACAGTATTTCATAACCAATCTTAATTCCATTAGAAAGAAATGACTTACTCCCTCCGTTTCATAATTAATGTAAGATATTTGATTTTTTTTCTTGCAATGTTTGATCATTTGTCTTATTCAAAAAATTACGGAAATATCATTTATTTGCTTGTGACTTACTTTATTATAAAAAAAACTTTAAACATGACTTTTCATTTTTTTATATTTGTACAAAATTTTTAAATAAGACGAATAATCAAACGTTAAAAAAAAGTCAAACATCTTATGTTATGAAACAGGGGGACTAACTTGCAACATAGGACTAGATAATTGTAGGATACAAATTCGTAAATTACCAATAGTAGGATTGTATAGGACTAGAATGGCAGGCCTCTGTACCTGGGAGACACATCGTGCGAGCAGCTGCCATTTAAATTAACCACACGATCAATCACACGCCCCCAGCCAAATGCCACAAAATGCCAGAGTCTGCAGGCAGCAGCTGCCGGCTGCCGCTAGCGCGCTTCTCTTGGAAACCTTCCCTGTCGTTTTTCGCCAGGCATGCAGGATGCAGCTAGTTGCCGCTAGTTTTTCTATATAGCTCCTGCAAGCAAGCCAGAGCTAGCTAGGCGCAGTCTTTCGTCACGACTGACAGTGTATCGCAGCTGTGCACTCGTACGCACGCACGCACCAGCAGCATGCATATGCACCCCCTTTGGCCATGCCATCGATCTCATCTGCCACTCTCGGCCTTAATCGCAGGCTGCCGCTTGGCTGCGTCCTACCGAGCAGAGTACGAATAAAAGTTTTATATACATGTTAATAATGATCTAAAAGTAAGGACTAGAAATAAATTAGTGATAAGATTTAAAATTCAATTTTTACGATATAAGTATAAATAAAAAAAATAGGAGCACTGAGCATCAGATATGTAACCGTGCGTACGCGAGATCGCCCCCACGGTTCCGTCTGCGCGACGACGACGACGACGACGCAATACTGGGCTCACGCGGGCACGCGGGGAGGAGCAGTGCACTGCAGCGAGCTGCCCGTCTCCACCCGTTGCTGCTACGGCGGGCGTAGCACAGCACGGGGCCCGGTGCGGGCGGGACAAAAGGCACGAACATGTGCATGGGGCCGCGCGTGCGTGTGCGCGCGCGGCCGGCGGGGGCATCGGAATGATGGAGGGGGAGCGAGCGGACCGGGGATACGTACGCGTAGGATTCAGCTGCCGCGGCAGACGTAGGTAACCCTGGGGTCCTGGGGCTCTGGGTGGGGTGGTGCATGCGTCCAAACGACACGCACGGCCCGATGCAAAGACGTCTGCCCGCTCGCGACGACGGACGGTGCCGCCGCCCGGCCGGCGCGGTGGCTGGTCACCTGGTCAGCTAGCCCGGGTGGACGACAACGTCTAAGCCACGACGGCGCCGCGGAAACCCAGATGGGACGTAGGCCCTGTTCTTTTACCCGAGTTAAATAATTTAGATCCTCCCTTTTCCACGAACATGTTTTCCAAATTGTTAACATGAGTATTTTTATAAAAAATTTGTATAGAAAAATATATTTTAAAAAGTATATCAATCTATTTTAAAATTTTTTATAGCTAATAACTAATTAAATACCCCCTCATTCCCTAAATGTTTTATATTTTTTTATACACGTTTGACTATTTATCTGATTCAAAAATTTACATAATTATTAATTATTTTTATATCATTTTATTTATTGTTAAATATGCCTTTATGCATATATAGAGCTTTACATATTTAAAAAAATTAATAACACGAATAATCAAATGTTTATAAAAAATCAAAGGCGTCAAATATTTAAGGACGAATATAGTATATGCTAATCCACCGTTACGTGTCGGTTACTTATCATACATAAGATAGGGTAATACAACGTCTAATACTATAAACTGGCCCAACGCTGCACGGTCTTCCACAGGCTATGTGGCTATATTATCTAGCCTGGTGTAAAAGTGTCGTCGACGACGTGCGTCAAACTGTGAATTGAGCTCGATCGACCGGGTCGTGAACCGGTGTGGGGGAGAATAGGAGATGCAAAGGCAGAGAGGAGGACCCATGTTGCCATTAATTTCTGAAACCGACTGGAGTCACTGGACCGGGGGTATCTATCGTCCTAGCTTACGCCAACCATATTTTATTCCAGTAGTAAGCGCGGATTTGACCACGTCCAGGACGTGGTCGATGTGAACGTATGGGTCGCTTCAAGACGACGCCGCTGCAGGCGGATGGATGCCCCTTTGAACAGGAAACACCCACTCCGTCTGAATTCGCCTACTTCTGCTTCGGCCTTTTGGGTCATCACGCCGTGGCTCAACAATGTGTACGTAATACGTTTCATACACGGCCGGGTTACACACTCCAGTCGCATACATACATGCATTGTTATACTACAAATCAAAGGCGCTTTGAAGCCGTCTCTTGCTGCTGGCGTTGACCTCGATCTACTAGCATCATACCATGCACCACGCGTAACACTAGTATCCTTTTTGACGGGCATGCATGTTCTGTGATGCCCGAGAGGGAGATCGAGATGGTGTCGTGGAGGTAGCTAGGGTCCCCCGGGCCGTACGTACGTAACGAGAAAGAGGGCAGGAGTTGGCAACCAACCAACCAAGCAAGCCGTACCATAATGACCGAGAAGAGGACAAGCGAAGGCACCGTACCACCGGTTTCCTGCCCACGCCCATCGCGTTGGAACTTTGCCCGTCTTAACACCACCCACGCGCGCATGATGCATCCTTTGCATACGGCAAGGGCGCAAAGGCTACCGGATTAATCACCGGGGCAAAACGAACGCCGAAAAACTACACAGATGATACAAATCGATGTACTCCTTCCTCCAATCATTTTTACATGTCGTTTCAGACAGCAAAACCGCGTAGCGCTAACTCATATTGTTGCTAAGTGACGACAAGTGTTTCAGTCTCGAGATAGTAGTATAAATTACTAACTCAGTTCTATAATAATTTTATTTTCGTTTTTCCGTGTCGAACGTTTGACCATTCGTCTTATTTGAAAAATTTTAAAAAATTAGTCACATATAAAGCACTATTCATGTTTTATTATCTAGTAAGAAAAAAATTAATCGTAAAAAAATTCAAATAAGATAAATATTCAAAATATTGTATCAAAAAACTAAAAATGATCTTATTTCGGGAGTGAGATAGTATTGTTTTGGTGAATTGATCGATACGGGTGTATATAGGCCGCGTTCGACCCATGGATAAGTTAACTTATCCTTATCGTTTTCCGCACGCACGCTTCCCGAACTGCTAAACGGTGTATTTTTTTAAAAAAAATTTATAGGAAAATTATTTTAAAAAATCATATTAAACTATTTTATATTTTTAATAATTATTAATTAATTAATCATATACTAATCTATTGCTATGTTTTCCCTACCAGGATAAGTTATCTTATACCATGGAAACGAACACGGCCAGGACAGAGGCAAATTAAAAGAGGGAAAGAAAAAAAAAACTGCATGCCGTTCCGTGGTGTACTGAAAAATACGAGTAGTCCCACTGCTCCTTACTGTACATACCTCTACTATTCCAGTAGATCGGCGATGCCAAGGCAACCCAGGGCAGTAGTACTGGTCCATCGAACTCCATCCACCTCGCGGCCGGGCTGGCTGCGGGGAGTGTGGGGGCGACGGATGTGGCTGTGTCCTTAGCTCGGATGGGACGGGACGTCGCGCGGCAGCGGTAGCGGCGAGAGGCGACGCGACGCGATGGGCGGGCAGGCGGCAGGTGTCCGTGTCGGCCACGAGGAAGCCGTCTCCCTCTCCCTCTCCCTCTCCCTCTCCGTCACATCTCCTATCTCTTCTTGTCAATGCATTATGCATCCGGCATGCATCCACCAGATTACTCATATAATGTTTTTTCTGGGACGGGGGGAATTCGCCATGCCTGGACCGTACCACTAACTATACGTGCAAATCCTTAGATTATGCCGGTGCCATAGTACATGTGTTCGTGCCTGTCTGTATCTATCCGGCGTGGATAAAACAAAATCGTTTCTGCTCTTTACTGCAGTCCTACGAGTGTGAACTGTGATGAGAGCCGTTCATGTACGTCCGACATCTGGAGAATTTCAGGGACGTGTGCATGTTTTACAAGGGCTCCTTTGGGCCGAAAGGTTTTAGGAGGGGAAACAAAATAAAGGAGGTCAGTTGAGACATTTAGTTCATATAATTGATTAAACTCTCACAAAAAAATGTCGGGGTGCCTAGGACCCCCTCAAACACTTAGCTCTGCCCGGCGTGACTGTAAAAAAGTTACTCCACATTTCAAAGAAATTGTGGCACGATGTAATTTCAACGCCAAAATCTAATAATTCCTTAGTTTTAGATATAAGCATATGTTGTTTAGCACATATTAAGAAGAAAGAAAAATTATCTACGTGCCTCTTAATAAATAGGAGATGTTAAAGTGGTGCAGCGTGCTTAATGCTGGATGGAAACAAATTTAAACAGAAATTGATTGATAGCGAAACAAAGTTTGAATTTTCTACAATTTTGCAGTGGATGGAGTACGTACCATTAGATCGAGTTTATATATTGCAGTGCGTGCGTGTCCGACCCGACCCGAACGGATAGGAATCACGTAGTACTGTATGCTACTCCTAGTATGCCGCATCTCTGTCTCGTTGTGCTGTATCAAATCAGAACAATGAAAAAACAACAATAATACAACGATTTGCCCTCGTGTTCGTCCTGCATGCCTGCGCGTATTTCTTTTCGAGAATCTCCCAATCCATTTAAATTTTCGCGTCACGTCCATGCACTGATGCACTGGCGGTGGGAGGAGTATTTTAAAATAGGGAGAGGCTGCACCTGTGTCATCACCCATGCATCCTTATCCCGGCCGTAGAAACAGAAAAAGCTTTTGGCGATCGACGACAGATCGATGCCACCTGTACGGCTGAACGTGCTCACGTTCGTGTGTTCCTCGTCTTCTCAGGATCACCTGGAAGCTGGAATGGCCCCCCGATTCATTTTTTTTTTCTTGAAGGATCGACCCCCGATTCATTCATATAGAATCGATCGTTCCATTCCCGCCGGAGTTGCCCAGAGAACACTATCACTTTTCGATCGGTATGGATCGAGGATTTGGTTGTGAGGTTAAATGAGATACGACGATTCGTATTTTTATTGGATGTGATCGTGAGGTAGAAAGTGTCTTGATATGAAAATATATAGAATAGCGTGTTCACGAAAAACTGAAAGCGGGTAATTTTAATTTGCTGATTAGGAGTCTGTTTGGGGAGCTTTAGATTCTGAGAAGCAGCTGTTTGGTAGCTAGCTTCTGAGAATCTGAAAAAGCTCCTAACCCCAGCTTCTCTAGATTCGAGATTTTTAGTCTCCTAACCCCAGCTTCTCTAGATTCGAGATTTTTAGTTCATTTTCTCAGAAGCTGTAGACCGTTTAGGGCAGCTTCTGGCAGAAGCAGCTTCTGGGAAAAACTGCTGCTGGGAGAAACTCCCCCAAACAGACCGTAGGACAGGGGCAGTAGATGCTTTGACTAGAGACCAAAGAACCAAGCCAAACGTATGGAATGTTTCGTTTAGTGCTTCTACTAACGAAGTTTAGTGAGGGTGATTCATTCGCTGGTCTCGTCGAACCGAATCGATCGACCTAATTGAAATCGTTATTTGCAAGCGTATTGAACATCACATAACATATTTGAACAATAATATTAGGTTGCGGCAATTATCTCGATGACTTGGTGCCATGTATCGCTTGATCTATGTTATCATCTCTCTATGTCAAAACATGTCCTAAACTAGAAAAAATGTGGCCAAAATCTATTGGTGATTCCTGTGGATTTTTAAGATCTTCTAGAATAGACCCGTCATTTGGGTCATAATCGAGGACAGAGCCGAACTTATATTATTATGCTTTATAGTGTATTATTACCTATCGATTATTAAAAAAAATTCCTATAGTTATATAGACTATGATAAATATAGATATACATAAACATAAATATAGTTACTGATCCATAAACGAATATAAGTACATACGCACTGTTATAATATAATATAGAACTGATGAAGTATTAGTCTGGTTTTCATATTAAGATGACCAACTTTTTTTTTAAAAGAAAAAGAGGAAAGAAGAGGTGAATCATTTAAGATCGATTCAGCCCCCAAAGCAAGAACGAAAGAAACAAGATCTATAATAAAATATATATATATATATAATAACTCAATGACTCTAAGTAAGAAAAACTTTTATCAGATTGAATTCTCCCCAGTCCACAACTACAACTACTGATCGAAAAGAATCGTACTAAAACTGAATGTAAAATTTATTGGTGATACCGAATGCCCACCTGTGTAGCCCTGCCGTGCCGGCATATATGCTCTCCTGTCCTTCCTATCGTCGGGGGAGGTTTGATCGCGTTAATTCATCGCTCGGCCGCGCGCGCGCAGACGCAGGAGGGCCTACACACGCAAGCCGGCCGCCCGCTTTTCTCGTACAGCTTTGGTTGTGAGGTCGGTCACCTGTTCGGTCGACGTGATCTGATTGCGGTACGTGGTTGAGACAAATTCTCGACAGCGGCAAACGCTAGCTAGCTTGCCTTTCCAGCTTAGCCAAAAGGAGCACTGTTTCCCAGGGTAAGGACATTTCTAAGTCAATAACTAGGATGATATCCATACCATTAAATAAGTTGATATTTAGGATGAAAGTTGACGTGGCAAGTGAATAAATGAGGAAAGAGAATAAAATCATGTCTTGCATGAGACATGGTTTCTACACAACATTCAAGATATCATGTGAGATAAGTAGCATTAAATTGAAGTATAGAATACTGGTGTTTACATTAAAAAAGTAGTGTCTATTACTAGTTTCTTGATGACGTGGAGTTTATGAAAACTATATCTAGTGTTATGGGTTGGGAATGCCCTAAATGAGCTACCACACATCTCCTAGTTACTCCGGTAAACAGTACCATCACTCTAGTAGCCAATTGTGCATATTGTTTCAGTGACGATCTAGCCAACAAGAGCAGGGAGGGCTAAACAAATTAGATACAGCTTCAGTCCTTTTTTTATTGATCTTTGGCATAAAATTAAGGGTCTTTGTGGGGGCTCCAATAACTTTAACGGGGTCATGCCAACATCTGCCCCTGGATCGTTTGGTTTTTTCTATAAAAAATTTCAAACGGTTTGTTTAAAAGCAAAAAATAATTTTTTAAAAAAATGTATATATATTTTTAACGATCTAAAAAGCTAAGGTTGGAAAATAAAATTTGGTGTGAAAACCCTAAAATCAACTCTAAATTAAAAATTAAAAATTAAAAAATTAGTTTATAAGCAGAAAAAAAATACAAGGATGAAAACGTGCTAATTAATTTCGCTCCCGTCTTTGGTTCGTCCCGGCGGAGTCTGTCTCGATATATCGACCGGTGAAACGGGGTTGATATCGATCCACTCATCCACACATCAACTGGACGCGTACGGGCCGGCGAACGTGCGTGTTGCCGGATCGGGGACATGCTTATGAATGTACCAGCAACAACTATCCGCTTGCCACTTCCACACGGTACGTATACGTGCGCAACGCATCGATCCGGCGAGCTAGCTAGCTTCTTCCGATGAATTCTCCAGTGCAGCAGCAGCAGTACAAAGCAGCGACCGAGATGTGGTGGTAGTGGTACGTACGATACGAGCCGCTCACTAATTGCCAACTACTATTGGCCAACTAACCCGTCGTCCTCGCTCGCCTCTCAGTTCCCCCCTACCCCCTAATTATTGAACCGTCGCGGCAGGGGGAGGGGGACGGATGGGGGTGCAGTACAGGGGTTAGGTCGCGCTAGCTACGATCTGCCTCATTTTCGCCAACACACTACTCCCTCCACTTCTGTGGCACTCCAGCTCAGCTTCACTGAAACTTGATTACCTTGTACGGTTCGGTGTGGTGTATTTTCGATCGTTTGGAGATGTGTTCTTCGAACTTGGTTTAAACCAACCAAAAATTTTCACCGGGAAGATTAGATGAGAATCACCAAAGGGAGATGCGTCAAGTGGAGTGCTTGCTACTGCTCACTCCTTTTTTTTTATTGTTCGGTATATTTAGCTATCAATCTATACCGATATAATTTGGACCCACAATGATCTAACAGTGTGTATTTTTCTTTTTTTACCGATTAACGTGGTAATTTTTAGCCCGCGAGAGACAACGTGGAGACTTGTTTTCCTATTACTTTATATATATAATAGATTATATGTTTATTTATTATTTTGTTGTGATTTAATGTATTATCATAGGAACTTTAATTATAACCTATAATTTTATATATATGATAAAAAAATTAAATAAGATAAACGGTCAAACATAAATTGAAAAGTTAACCGTGTTAAATAAAAAAAATCAGGGCGAAGCAGTATACTGCGTGCGTGCGACTACCTACTGTGCGTGAGTACACACCGATTCCATGAGACAAAACGAGCAGCGAGGACTTGAAGAGCTGCCTCGCGTTTCAATTCGTTCGAATTGAAAGTCCCAAGTCGCTTCCAGCGCGTACTACTAGTAGCTCACAGTATAGTCAATAATGCTACTCGTGGCCCTCACATTGCTTTGATCATTCATCACACCCATTTACTTCGCCGGGGGTTTCAAATCAAAACCTTATTTATTCACGCTTATTCACGGCTTACTACAGAGTTTACAGTTTACAATTTTACCATATGATCGGCTAAATCTAGCTAGCTCTCACCTCACCTGTAACGCTAGCTAGCAGCTTTATTTACCTTTATTTTGTTGGCTTGTGTGAGAGGAGAGAGAGAGAGTAAAAGAAATGCAGAGAGAGTAGATGAACTGGCTTTAATCGTTTGTGTGCGCAGAGGAGACAATGGCGTTCGGGAGCTGGATAAGTTTTTTTTATCTCTCTCGTTTTTCGTACGCACGTTTCTCGAACTGTTAAACGATATATTTTTTATAAAAAAGTTTATCTATGTCAGAAACGAACGCGGCCAATGTTTGATTACTCGCTCTAAAGTTACATGGTAAAGGTTACAACTATAAATCCAGCAGAAGGTAAGAACAACAAAAAAAAAGGCAGAATAATCAAGGAGATCGAAGAACAAGCTTTACGGGTAAAAAAAAAAACACGATCGATCGAGCCGATGCTTTTGTGGGGGGTTGAAATGATCGGTCGCTTTGCAGCTTCGATTTGATTGTAACGCGGCACGTTTTTCCTCCCTAGCTACCATGCGCGATCGATCGGAAGAAGCATCCGATCGATAGAGATGCGTGTTTTGGTTATATATACTCGATGGAGAAAAAAAGGGGGCTTCAGGGACCGCATGCAAAAGCAGGTTTTGGAGCGCATAATTGGCCGGCCTGCCCAAAAGATCAATTAGAGCTTACTATAGCTTGCATTGCTACCTGCCTGTGTATTTTTTTTAAAAAAAATCAAACGATATATTTATAAATAAAAAATAATCTATAAATAAAAGTATTTATGTATAATCATCTAAAAAGCCAAGCCTGAAAAATAATCTTTAGAAAAAACTCTAAATTTAAGGTTAATGATTGAAATTTTAGCTGATAAGTATAATCAGAAGGATGGCTCGTCTTTCTTTGACATAGGGGTCCATCCGTTGAACACAATTGCTGCTCTCGGTAGCTGCGCGTGAGCTTGGATGCCACAGAGATAGTATTGCTATGCTACAGTGAGAGATGTCTTCTTTGCCCAGTCACTAGCTGCCTTTGGAGCCTTTTCTTTTGATGAAGCGTGTTGCAGGAAGAAAAACTGGGGTGTCATGGGACATGCTGTTTAATTGACAACTGTGACGACTAAAATGATGTTTGACTAAAGAGAGCTTAAACTAGTGCTAATAAAGAGGAGATGGTGCATGGACCGTTTTAATATAGGTGCCCAAATGTCAACATACATACTGGACTCGCGAGGGTGCAATTGATGGTGTGAACTGCTGCCTTTTTGCGCTAAACTTTTCTTAGGGCATGTGTGACTGATCAATTGATGAGACATTTTATGGTACTTGCTTTGTTGATGTACTCCAGTAAAATGATGAGAGCTGGATAGAAAGAGAGACACAAGCTAGCCCTCTCTCGTGCTCTCTCCATTTAGAAACCATTCATTTTTTTCACTCTTTGTTTAACGTGCAAAGATTCCATATTTACAAGTTACAACTATTAATATATTGGAGTTCAGTAGAGTGAGAAACAACTACGTTTGAGTTTTCTAAAGTGCTGGGCAATTGAAATTTGCTAAAATGTGTTCTAATCTTGGGGCTGACTCTGATGCATTTTACTGACTGTAGAATTTAATTCATACCGTTGATTTATTTTTATCGAACGATTGTAATTAAATTATACTACCAACGATATTAGGTGTAGCAATATAGTAGAAATTTAAAGGGATAATATCATCCGTTTTAATGTGATCTTTATTATAAAAAATTACAAATATTACTAATCAAGTAATTAATAAAGTAAAAATTTCTTTTTACTGCTAGTATAATACTAGCCATAAATATATCGGAGAGCTGCTCTCTAATCTTTGTATTGGTACGTAGGTAGGTGTTAAAACCCTTTTCTGAACGAAAGTAGGACTACTGGTACATAGGAGTATCACAGCATACTCGCAAGAGATAGCCTAGGGCTTTGATACGAGAAAACGTTTTTTTTTTCAGCTTTTTTCCCGCTCACTTGCGGCGCGAAGACAATGGAAAAGAAAAGATAAGTTAATTGTACTGTATTAAATAGTAGTATCATTAATATCTCTTATGTCTGCAATTATCTTTGCATTGGCTGTCTCCAACATTTTATTTGCCCTTATAAAAAGAATAAATGCGTACAATTCCATCGTTATGTAAGAAGACGAGGGGAGTACGTATATGCTACTCCGTGCATTATTAATTTTGACAAGTCTTTACCGTTAGAAATACAAATATATACGGTTAGAGATTACATGGTCGAATAAAAACTCTAGAGATAAAAGATAAAATCCAGAGAGATACGGTAGAATATCTAACTTGTACTATAAGTTCTATATATTGTTTACGCTATAAATATACTCACGAGAATCAGTGACAATACCATAGGATTTCTCTGAAATTAATATTTTCTACAATTACAGCTAAATAATTAACCTTCTGTGGAATCCATAATACAGAAACCTATTCCAGATTTGTACCACGAACAACTAGGGACCATTTTATTCCCTCCTACAAGGCCTGCCTAATTAATTTATGCGTAACCTTAAAGTTAACTCTAAACAAGTACAATGCCACCCATGGATCGATCGATCTCATTTATAAAATAACCTAACAAAGCATTATGAGAGGGCCCTCCTAGCTTGCTAGAATCTTACCATTTCTTTGACCAAGATCACGACCGCCCAAAAAGAAATAGCTCCGTGACAAAGCTCGATTAGGCAGAGGTTAATTAACTAGTGTCCCCTCCATCCTAAAAAAGACTTCACTTCTTACCTATTTCACATATATCTACGCAAAGCTATTAAGACCGAAATGTTTATTTTTAATTCACAATACATATACCTCTTTTTTCTTAACTCACAATAAATTTATCTTCTATTCTATCAACCTCCAATGTAATGATTAATAAAAAATTAAAATGATAAACACACAGTATACGTTAAAAATAAAGTCTTTTTAGAACAAATGGTACCAGCTTCGTATATTATTTTTGATGATTAAGAAAGATGAGCCTCTCGTGATGGGCTTGGGGGGATGGCACGTGAGGCAGCCGTGCTCTTGGACCACGCATATCGCTACTTGATGGTTTTGTAATGCCCTAAGTACATCGAGGAGGGGTTAAACAAATGCGTAGAGCTAAAATATTTAGGATGGGAAAGGGGGACACCTACAACAACTGGCATATGTTTGCACGAGTATTTATTTTGGAACATAGTGCTGTTTGTGTGCGTTTTTAACGCCAACTGTGATGATTATGTCATGCTACTGGGTTTTAAAATTCCGCCTGATGTTTTACCTCGCGGTGATAAACTGATAGTAATGTAGAAAAGTACTTTTACTGTGGTCTCTGTCAGTAGTATTACGCTACGGTAAAATACGATAAGTAAAAAAGATTCAAAAAGTTAAGAACGCATTCAGGGAAACAACTTTCACATCATTTCGTTTATGTCTATCGGTACGGTTTGTTAAAAAGAAAACTTGATAGGTAAAACTTTGCTATAAAACAAAATGGTACGAAAACAAAACCAAAAATAACCTTTAAAATTAAAATTTTAGGTGACAAGCCTAAGCTCAAGGGTAAACAAAAACTATGCAACCTTTCTACTGGAGCTGCAGAGGCATCCCTGAAAAAAAAAACAGAGAAAGAATTGTAGAGACAGTAATTAATCCGTGGTAGAAATGGGTTTCCTTTAACCGAGCACGGTTGACCCCGTTGTTGGGGTCATTTTTGGTGGGAGGCGGGAGAACATTCCCCCCTCACTTTGCATTGCCTTGCCGCGAGCGAGCGAGCAAAGCGAACGGAGGTGAAACTGATGGAGGTGGTGAATCTCTCGATCCCTCTCTTTTTTACGGGCCTTGATTTTTACTTGTCTCCGGGTGAAAGAAACAAAGAAAAGGAAGCAGCACAGCAGGAGAGAGAGGTTGGAGAGCGCACGCAAGCGAAGGGCGAAAAAGCGGGGCGGCGTACGGGCGAGCGGAACTGTTCCGTGTTCCGATCGGGTCTGGTCCCTCCTCCTCCCCTCTCTCGAGCCTGGACCCATTGGCGCCCAAGCGAAGTATACTGCTGCGAGTAGGAGTACCCAGAGGAACGGACATGCGCAACAGTAATATTCCCTTTCAACAGATGTTATGGTTGATTTTTAATAAACTTATAACCGTTTATTCTATTCAAAAGTTCTATACTTTTTTCAAAAATATAAGTTATAATTAAAATATATTAAATAATAAATTCAATTAAAAAGGTAAATGGTAATTTATGATGATTCTTTAAAGAATAATTTTACAATTTTTAATAAGGTTCCAAGAGGTACCAAAATTTTAGTGTAAAATTTATTACATCGTAGCAAGGTACCATCTCAAAGACCGTAGAATTACTCTTTATTAAATAAGATTAATGGTCAAACATGCGTTAAAAAAATGGTGGTGCCAAAGAGTAACATTTTGTATAGGAGAACTGAGCTGCATTCTTTACTTTTCATTTCTCTCTCTCTTTTCTATGCTCGTTAGAAAGAAATTAGCAATAGTGTCAGCGGATCTGTTGCCCTATGTATTTTTATAGTCAACTTAAGTGAATAGCCGCAGAACTTTTATCACATATAAAATCAAAGTAAAGTAAATATTTGTGTGGAGAAAAATACAACACATTTTATGAAAACATTTTAAATTTATTTTCAGTAATATTATAATATATTTTGTTTTAATAACAAAACACGGACATTTAGCTAACCTACGTATGCCGCTGCTTTCTTATCAAAGCCATCTTCACGGAAAGTTTAGCATTATGCTATCTTCATCTAAACTGTACATATTAACCGTTTTTTCTATTATTAAATTTATTTCAAAATATAATTATTTATAGAATTCGAATTTTGTATCACAATATAAACATTCATGTGACGATTATCATTATTCTCATCACATCATTGATTCCCCCAACCAATCAGAAGCTAGATTGGAAAGAGAATTTAGACAATTCAAATTTAAATATTGACCATTGAAGTGACTTAAAAAAGTAAGTCTTCATCGAATTTTAAATAACCTATAAATGCTTATATTTTAAAACCGAGTACAATTATCAGCGTTTAATTTTGTCA